>NC_139354.1:130430144-130645144 GCF_055883805.1 Amblyomma maculatum
GTTTGGCAACAACCTCCACCATTATGTCAACCGAGAGCGGTCGCGACCCGGCCGGACCCTCTACCTTGGCTACACCGCCGCCTTCCACTGTGCCCACTGTGCCCACATGACAACGCGACCCGCCGCTGTTCGCCGGTCGTTGCGACAAGGACGTGGATGACTGGCTTGACACTTATGAACGCTGCAGTGCCTACAACCAGTGGGATGACGCTTTAAAATTCCTCAGCGTTTCATTCTACCTTATTGAGGTCGCCAGGAATTGGTTTATCAACCGCGAGCCCCATACCACTAACTGGCCCACCTTCAAACAGCAGTTCCGCCAATACTTCGCCGACCCAGCAGTTCGGACTAAGGTCGCGAGGAACAAACTCGCTTCTCTTTTTCAAGGTCCCTATGACTCGTATGCGTCTTACATAGAGGCCATACTTGCACTTTGCCGGCGTATTAGTCCCACCATGCCTGAACCCGAACGCGTGCACCATGTCGTGAAAGGAATCAATTATGTGGCTTATAACACCGCCCACTTGCCCATAATCCATCAAGTGTTGATTCCTTTATTACGACCTGTCAACGCCTCGAACAGATGCAGTCCTCACGTTTGTAGCCCAGCTACTTTATTGGTCCGCCCTCTACTGACTTCGATCTACGAGCCCTAATTCGAGAGATAATCCGCGAGGAGCTCCAAGCCTTGAGCCCTTTCTGCCGGCACAGGTGTGGTCACACTTCTTCTAATGACGCCAGCCTCCGCACCATCATTAAAGAAGAATTGGCAACTATCACCCACCCAGTCGCACCTGACCCTCCTGCACCTCGTACAGCGCCAACTGACACTCACGTTGCTGCATCCCCTCCTCCTTTTGTCCCCCCCCACGACAAGCGCCGCTCTACAATCACATCAACGCCGTGACGACGGCTCAGCCTGCGCCACCCTATTATGCACATTGGCGCCCCTCTCGCCAAGTGTGCTACTACTGTGGAATCAGAGGACATATATCCCGCTTCTGTCGTCGACGCAATCAGAACGAGCGGCGTGGTTACTGCGCCTCCGAAAGTGACGCACCCTCTTATTGTCAGCGACGACCTATTCCCACCCCACCTCGTCGATCCTCTCCACCGCCGGTATCCTCGTCTGAACCAAGTGGCGCCCATGTATCCCGACGCTAGTCTCTTTCCCCATACCGCCGCTCTGTTTCTCCACTTCGACCAGCAACAACTGTTCCTTTCCGTCATTCTAAAAACTAAGCGATGCAGTTTCCGGAGGCGAAACTGCACTCTGCGAATTTACCAAAAGTCCTCCTCATCGCCCGTAGAGTATGATTTCCGTTTTAGCGGAAGGATTACCGGTCGAAGCTTTGATTGACACAGGGGCTGCAATTTCTGTTATTCGCGCTGATTTGTGCCACCGTTTGCGGAAAGTAACGACACCATAGGATGGACCTGAACTTCGTGGAGCAAATGACGTCCCTCTACATCCTTCAGCAAAGTGTACAGTTCGAATTGTTATAGACGGCATCCGCCACCATGTGCAGTTTTCTGTGCTTTCACCGTGTGCGCATCAGATGATTTTTGGATGGGATTTTTTGTCGACCACTTCAGCGTTAATTTCTTGTGGCGACCGTGTCATTCATATGACAGACAGTGATTTTTATCTGACATGTCTGAAGGACGTCATTCCCTCATTGCCGCAGTTGATACTGTATGGCCTCCACAGTGCGAAAAACTTGTTACCATTGTTTCGGAACACATCACTGACGCGGATGTACTCATCGCACCATCTCATCGTCATCTTGCACGTGGAATCGCCTTCCCATCAAGTCTTGTACGATTCCGCAGCGGCTCAGCGATAGTAGCTGGCACGAACACATCCCGTGAATCCCTCGTGCTGACTAAAGGAACTTCCCTGCCATGCATAGCGTATACTCACCCTAAGTCCATGATGGGGCTCACCGCCCCGCTACCTCAGAACCGTGATTAATCGCACGTCTCTCTTCCCATGCTGTCGAAGACAATCAGTCCGGACCTCATCCCGCACGAACGCAAAGCACTTCAAGCCCATCAAGCCATTTTTGATGCCACTTCCTCACCAATGGGATGGACTAGCGTTGCACACCACCGCATCATTACTGAAGGGAACTCGATCGTACGCCGAAGAACTTATTGGGTTTCTCTCTCGGAACGAAAAGTAATCGAAGAAAATGTGAATGACATGCTCCGTCGCGATATTATTCGCACCAGCGACATTTGAAAGAATGATTGATACAGTACTTCGTGGCCTAAAATGGAGAACCTGTTTATGTTACTCGGACGACATTGTTATCTTTTCGGCCACTTTTAACGACCATCTCACGCGCCTGAATGAAGTCCTGACGTGTCTTTTTTCAGCGGGCCTTCAGCTCAACACCAAGAAGTGCCACTTTCCACACAAGGAAATTAAAATATTGGGACATCTGGTTAGCCGTGACGGCATTCGTCCAGGCCCAGATAAAATCAGAGTGGTCTTGAACTTTCCTCGTCCGCAACGGACTGCAGAGTTGCGCAGTTTCCTCGGCCTGGCGTCATATTTCCGGCGTTTCATAAGGCACTTAGCAACTATTGCTGCGCCACTTCATGAACTACTTAAAGCGCGCAGCTCTTTCGTGTGGACTGAATAGTGCAACACTGCATTTACCGACATAAAGCACGCCCTCACATCAGATCCCGTTCTTGGCCACTTCAGCGACAGCGCTCCTTCCATCCTGCAGACTGATGCCAGTGGTCACGGTCTTGGCACTGTCCTTCTGCAGCGCGATGCAACTTCGCGTGAGAAAGTCATTGCCTTCGCCAGTCGGACCTTGACTCCAGCTGAGAAAAACTACACCATTACCGAGCAGGAATGTCTTGCCGTCGTCTGGGCTGTCCAAAGGTTTCGCCCCTACCTCTACGGTCGGCACTTCAGAGTTGTGACCGATCACCATGATCTTTGCTGGTTGTCTTCACTGAAACATTTGACAGGCCGACTTGGCCGCTGGATTCTACGCCTGCAAGACTACAATTTTGACGTCGTTTATAAATCGGGTTGCCAACACCAGGACGCCGACACTCTTTCTCGATGCCGACTTACGGAATCAGCCTGCTGTTTTTCTTCGCAACGCATTTCCACCTCTGACCATAGCCGACCATCTCTTCCCCAGACGCATATCACAACAGTTTTTTTTGACGATTCTGAGCACATACACGCACTCCGCACGCAGCAATTTGCTGATGCCTACTGCTGGCCCATCATCGACCGCCTTATCGGCGCTTCGAACCCGCCCAATGCTAGGCTTCGCCGACAGCTTCGCAATTTCAAACTCGAAGATGGCATACTACGCCGCTACGTGTATTATCCTGATGGAACTCGCTGCCTCCCAGTCGTGCCGCGTGTGCTTCGCACACGCATACTGGCGGCTTTCCACGATGACGCTACTGCAGGTCACCTTGGTTTTAACAAAACATACGACCGCGTGAAAAGACGATTCTTTTGGCCTGGCCTATCTTCTACCATAGCTAAATACGTCGCTTCCTGCCATCTGTGTAA
Organism: Amblyomma maculatum; assembly: GCF_055883805.1. Taxonomy (NCBI): domain Eukaryota; kingdom Metazoa; phylum Arthropoda; class Arachnida; order Ixodida; family Ixodidae; genus Amblyomma; species Amblyomma maculatum. Next base: position 130,433,701 of record NC_139354.1, read on the forward strand.
ACATCGCACGCGGCCCACTTCGCCCGCTAGCCTCCTACAGCCTCTTCCATGTCCCGCCACGCCATTCGACATAGTCGGCATCGACTCATATGGTTCCCTACTTCTCTCCGATGGGGGTAACCATTGGATTATAACTGCTGTCGACCACCTTGCATGCTACGCTGAGACAGCCCCTGTACCGACTGGTTCCGCCGAAGAGGTCGCTAATTTTCTTTTTGCAAACAATTGTCCTGCGTCTTGGCGCTCCTCGGATGCTTCTAAGTGACAGCGGGACGGCGTTTTTATCGACAGTCGTTGCCGAAGTTCTTCATGCGTCATCCACTCTTCATAAGACAACCTCAAGCTACCATCCCCAGACTAACGGTCTGACTGAGCGATTTCATCGCACTCTATCCGATATGATATCCATGTACATCACACCGGATTACCGAAATTGGGACACTATTCTACCATTCGTCACATTCGCCTATAATACAGCAGTACAGCGGACTTCCCGGTTACTCTGTTTTTCCTCGTTTTTGGCCGTCCTCCCACTACAATGCTCGACGTTCCTTCTTCTCTACGCCCTACTATTCCTCATCAGTACCAGCCCAATTCTTATCCCGTGTGGCCAGATGCCGTCAGCTTGCCAGCCTCAACACAGATGCGCGCCAGGAAGACCGCAACAGTCGCTACCATTCTACGCATCGTGCGGTCTCTTTTCGTCCCGGTGACGACGTCCTGTTTTACACACCACTGCGCGCCTCTGGCCTTAGTAATAAATTTCAGCGTCGCTATCTTGGTCCCTAAAAGGTCATAAACCAAACTTCCCCCGTGAACTACCAAGTCACACCTGTTGATCCCCCAGCCGATCGACGCCACCGTGGAACTGAAATTTTTCATGTCTCCCCCTTGAAGCCGTTTGTGTGCAGCGGTGCATCGGTTGGTTAGGAGCGGCCAGCCTGGCCGCGCCCGACCCCCCTGGAAGGTTGTGTGAGCCTTCCATGGATCTTCTTTCATTTGTACATACCATAATCTTCTTCCTTCTTTTGTACATATCATCGTCATCGTCCTGCTGCGCCGGCTCCAGCACGAGCTTGGGTTCACCATCAGATTGAAACGCTGACACGGCGTACCTTGCCTTGCCGTCACGATTTGGAGTCTCTCATCTGGCCTTCTTTCAATATAAATATATCAGCTTGACTATGCCCACTGAAGGGTGAAGTCCTGTCCCATATTTCTCCAATTAACCAGGTTCTGTGCCAGCTGCATTCACTTGACCACCTATCTTTCTTCCGCCACCTGCTACGCTTTCCTTCCCTTGCAATCCAGTTTGTTACCATAAGCGATCATTGGTTATCCTTTCTTTGCACTACATGTCCTGTCCATGCGCATTTCTTGTTCTTGATTTCCACTAGAACGTTAGTAACTTGAGTTATTTCTCTGACCCACTCAGCACGGTTCCTATCTTTTATTGTTACCTTTTATGGCCTTCAGGGCCTGTAACACTGCAGAGCCTTCACCCATATATATATCATGTAAAGGAGCGAGCAGTCTACGAGCGCAAAGCGAATGTTCGGTTGCTTATACAGTTGGGTTTCACAGGAATTTGTCTTATGGGGATTATGGGGATAAAGAACATTGAATGCAAAGCGGAAGGAAAAACAACGCGCCGATTGTGGGAATCAAACCGACGACCTCGGTATGTCGCGCCCATTGCTGTTTCAACTGAGCTCCATCCAATTTTTTCCTACATGGTATTTATTTCACGTGGTTACGTACAGACAATGTTATGTACACAGGCTATTTATACGGCACTCAGCCATTGTTGAGCTGCACATCAGAAAACAAAATTAAAAGTGAAGCAAAGATAAACACCTTGCCACCAGCGGAAACCAATCACATTGAAAGTTATTTTCATCATAAATGTCCTTCAGTTGCAGCATCATTCCGCTAAAATGGAGTCCAGGTGGAACCACAGGTTCAGCGTTGCGATCCGACATGCGTGTCTCCCACAAGCTATGAATTCCAATAAGGAAGCGCATCGTATTGTGCGTAATCAGATTGTGTAATAGCAAGATACCGCACACTGTACGAATTTAGAACAAAGTATTTCTTTAGAGGTTTTTGCTGCATGACCCAAAAGAGAATTGCACCTCTGCAATGAGTGAAACAGTGCTCGATTGTTTCCGGCACATCACAGAGACGGCAGTTTACAGAAGATACAAAAATATGTTTCCTATGTCGAGCTTCGGTATGCACTTTAAAGAAAAATGTTTTCGTGTAAGAAGAAATCTGCATTTTACGCACCCAATTTTACACATCATGACCCTTACGGACGGCTGTCCCACCTTTCGCTTGCTTGGGTATATATGTACTATCCGCTTTATACATGTCAACGTGCACCAGCGCCATCCTAATTCCTAGCGGCGGATGTGAAACATCTTGCTATACTGCGAGCGTCACGTAGCACGTGATCATTAGGGAGGACAGCTTGGCTACACCCTCTTACGCTACCTTTGCGACCTCCAGACTGCCAGAAACTAGACCCTCGCAAGCTATTAAGCACACAATTGAGAGGGAAATCAGGCCCTCGTTAATAAAGAATTTAACGGAGCGAGCCGTCTACTACTGCAAGGCAAACGTACGGTTTCTTCTTTTCTATGTTTATATGGTTGGTATTTAGAGAAATTTGTCTTATGGTTATTATTTGGATAAAGAACATTAAATGCCAAGCGGAATGAAAAACAGGATGTCACACAAATTTTCCAATTATCTATTTTATCCTAACTACAGTTTCCGACGGTGGACTGTCCTTCTTCTGGGTATAATTCTGCCCTGGAGAAGAACGGGCCACCGTCCGAAACTGTTGTTAGAACGAAATATATCTGATAGGGAAAATTGTGTTACACACTGTTTGAATTTAACCCTGGCCCATTAGTCACAAGCAAACCATGTCTATATATATATATATATATATATATATATATATATATATATATATATATATATATATATATATATATATATATATATATATATATATATATATATATATTGTTAAGCGGGGATCCAGGCACTGGTAGTGGGCACTGGTAGCGAGTAAGACCGAAGCGGGGGTGGCTCAGCTTGTAGACAGCTTGTCCGCAAAAAGGCACTTCGTCTTTCTCGGCGATCTGTCCGCCTGATTGGAACTTCTTCTTTACAATCTTGTCCCCGCAGAAAAGAGGAGCCATCCTGCGACTCAAGGAGACGAAAGGATAGCGGGATCGTAATAGGGTTTCAAACGGTCCACGTGAACAGTCTCACGCCCACGGCGACGAATGTCGCTGGAAGCGGCTAGCGGTTCAACTAGGTAGTTGACGGGAGACGTCTGTTGGAGCACTAGATATGGTCCGTGGTATTTGGCAGTAAACTTGCTGGTCAGACCTGGTGGTGTCGATGGGACCCAGAGCCATACGTGAGCACCGGGAGAGAATTGATGCACAGGGTGGCTGCTGTCGCTGTTCGCGTTCTTCTGGGCTTGCTCGTCCGTAGTAAGCGAGCGAGCCAGCTTGCGAAATTTTTCAGCGTGCTTGGCAGCTGCTGAAAGTGATGTGTACATGAGATATCAAGACGGTAGGGGAGGATGGTGTCGAGTGGAGACGAAGGTTCACGCCCGTACAGCAGAAAAAATGGTGAGAATCCGGTAGTTGCTTGAGCGGCGGTGTTATAGGCATATATTATAAATAGGAGAATCTTGTGCCAATCGGAGTGGTCAGAGGTGATGTACTTGGACATCATGTCACCCAGTGTGCGGTTGAAGCGCTCTGTGAGGCCATTGGTGTGAGGGTGGTACTCGCTGGCTGTCCGTTGGATTGTCTGACATTCGCGTAGGAGCGCTTCGACAACCTCGGATAGGAAAGACTTTCCTCGATCACTTAGAAGTTCACGAGGGGCCCCGTGCCGCAGAATTAAATGATGAAGAAGAAAGGACGTGATGCTGTGTCCGGTGGCATCCTGAAGTGCTGCTGTCTCCGCATAGCGAGTAAGGTGATCGACGGCCACGATGATCCAACGATTCCCTGCAGGTGTATATGGCAGAGGTCCATACAAGTCGATGCCAACACGATCGAATGGTCGGTGCGGGCACGGAAGATGCTGTAGCGGAGCCGGCTGATGGAGAGGAGAAGGCTTGAGACGCTGGCAATCGATGCATGAACGCACATACTTATTGACGAAGGTGTACATACCGCGCCAGTAAAACCGCTGTCGCAACCATTCATAAGTCTTAAATACACCCAAATGACCACACTGCGGATCATTATGGCAAGATGCGCATATATCACTACGGAGGTGGCGAGGTACGACGAGCAGCCACTTACGGCCACCTGGCATATAACTGCGTCGATAGAGAAGACGGTCACGAAGGGTGAAATGCTGCGCTTGACAACAAAGGGCGCGAGGAGCCGGTGAAAGAGTGACGAGTTCGTAAGAAGATCGATTAGTGATGTTAGCCACGGATCCTTGCGCTGTTCTGATGGCATGTCGTTGATGGACAGAGAAGACAGGACAATGCTGGAGGCAGGTGACAAAGAGCGTCAAGCGGCACCGGCGAGCGAGATAAAGCGTCTTCGTCGGAATGCTTGCGCCCTGTACGATGGATAACTCGGATAGCATACTCTTGCAGTCTAAGCGACCAGCGGGCGAGACGGCCGGTGGGGTCTTTTAGTGAAGACAACCAACACAAAGCGTGGTGGTCTGTAACCACATCTAATGGGCGCCCGTACAAGTATGGCCGAAATTTCTGAAGGCGCCCAAACAATGGCCAAGCATTCCTTTTCTATCCATCAACAACGTATCCATCAACACCGGGTTTTCGTTGAGCAAGAGCAGCGCCGAGGCCGACGTCGCTGGCGTCGGTGTGCACTTCACTAGGAGCAGCCGGGTCAAAATGGCGCAATACGGGGGTGAGGTAAGTATCGTGCGCAATTTCGTAAAAGCAGCATCGGAAGCCAGCGACCAGGCAGAAAGATCTTTGTGAGCGCTGAGAAGTCGCGTCAGAGGGGCAATGATGGTCGCAAAGTTCCCAAAACGCCCAAAATAGGAGCATAAGCCTATAAAGCTGCGTAATTGCTTGATAGATATTGGCTTCGGGAACTCAGCGACAGCGTGAAGTTTAGATGGATCTGGAAGGATGCCATCTTTGGACACTAAATGCCCTAAAATAGTCAGTTGGCGAGCGGCGAAATGGCACTTTTTCAGATTGAGCTGCAGACCGGCGTTGATAAGGCATTGCAAGACAGTTTCAAGGCGAGTTAGGGGGTCGCGACGTCGGATGAAAATACAAAAATATCATCCAAGTAGCAGAGACATGTGTGCCACTTCAAACCGCGGAGAATATTGTCCATCATGCGTTCAAATGTGGCGGGTGCATTACACAGGCCAAATGGCATGACGTTGAACTCATAGAGCCCGTCGGGGGTGACAAAAGCTGTCTTGGCACGATCGTCCTCAGCCATCGGAATTTGCCAGTAGCCAGAACGTAAATCGATTGAAGAGAAATATTCCGCTCCATGCAAAGTGTCCAGCGCGTCGTCTATGCGTGGTAGCGGATAGGCGTCCTTTCGTGTGATCGCATTAAGGCATCGGTAGTCCACACAGAACCGAATAGACCCGTCTTTATTCTCGACTAAAACGACCGGGGACGCCCAAGGGCTGCTGGAAGGCTGAATTACACCCTTACTGAGCATCTCGTCGACTTGCTCATCAATAATGCGGCGCTCTGAGGCTGATACACGATAAGGGCGTTGGCGTAATGGGGCGTGCGTACCAGTATAGATGTGGTGAGAAACAGTTGATGTACGACCCAAGGATAGCTGCTGGATGTCAAAGGAAGCTCGGAATCGGTTCAGAAAGTCGAGGAGCTCGGCGCGTTGATCTGGAGCGACAGCACTGTCGATGGCTTTGTAAAAGGTAGCCAGAGGCGATGAAGGAGACGAGGAACGAGGTGAGCTAAGGGCACTGACGTTGTGGGACATTGTGTCGGCACAAATGGAGAAAACCGGTGGGACGGTTACAAAATTTTCTGATCGAACCGGCTCAGCATGTCCAACGCACTCGCCACGTTGCAACGTGAGTGGATAGAAGGAATCGTTAGTAATGGCTAGTTCGGTGCGTCCGCTTCGTACACTAAGGACGGCACAGGGCAGGGGAAGACAGCGTCGCGAGACGAAGAGGAAGATGGGGTAAAGAGCACTGTACAGTCTTGTAGAGAGGGACAGTTTATAGGCAAAATCGCAGCAGATGAAGGCGGGATATCAGTAGCATCCGCAACGTGACATTTGGTTTCCCCAAGAACGGTAGCGGCAGTCGATGCGGTGCACAGCGGAAAAAACTCTAATTCGGCACGAGCGCAATGAATTACGGCGCGATTGCGACACAAGAAGTCCCATCCTAAAATAATGTCATGAGAGCAGTCACTGAGAACGATAAAACGGATGACGTAGAGAACGTTCTGAATGGTGACTCGAGCCGTGCATGTACCGATCGGTTCGATGTGCTGAGCAGTGGCGGTGTGCAATGAAACCCCAGAATATGGCAGAACAACTTTTCGTAACAAGCGGCGCAGTCTAACGTGAATAACCGACACAGCAGCACCAGTATCTACAAGCGCAAGAGTACAAATATTTTCAAAGGTAAGTTCAATTAAATTATTCGGTGGCGAAGCAGGACTTTCACTGGTCGACGGAAGCGCACTTCGTGCCTGCGGAACTGCGTCTAGTGGTTTTCCGGCATTGGCGAGGTAGAACGGCGACGCATCTGCGACGGAGAGCGACGGCGCGGAGAGGTTGAGCGGTTGTCATTCGAGAAGTTGTAAAAGTTGGACGAGGGCTGAGGGGACGCACGGAGATGGGACGGCGGCTGCGCGTAGTTGACCGGGCTCTGATCGAAAGCGTACGGGGCCGGGTGACGGCAGCACAGGGGTGCAACATGGCTGGGGAGACCACATGTAAAGCAAATGGGCCGGTTGTCAGATGTGCGTCAAGGGCGTAGAATAGGTGGCGCACGGCGCTGGGTGACAAATGCCCGCTGAGGTGAACCGTACGATGGAAAAGGCGTAGGAGGTGGTGGTCTTGCGGCAACCTCAGCATACGACAGTGGAGTGTGTGCGAGCGTCGGAACAGCGTCGGCATGAATGAGCGGAGCTGTCAGTGGAGCGGCATGAAGACTTGGTTGTCGAGGGGGCGGAAGTGCGTCGGCAACTTGTTCCTGAATAACCTGCGTATGGTCGGAGCCAGGTGTGAACTGGAATGCGGAACGTTAGGAATTAGGGATAATTGCCGTGCAACGTCTTCCCGTACGAAGTCTTTAATGTCTTGATTTAGTGTGGAGCTGACAGGGGCGTCAGACATAGCCGCGATCGTGGCTTCAGGTTGTCGAGGGACGATGCGTTGCCGATGAAAGTCGTCGTAGCTTTGACACATTGTGACAACCTCAATTACAGTACGGGGCTCTTGTGCCATCAGAATGTTGAATACGCCTTCGTGGATGCTCATCATGATGTGGCGAATCTTCTCGGCTTCAGTCATCGATGCGTTTACACGATGGCACAAATCTAAAACGTCTTCGATGTAGCTAGTGAAGGTTTCTCCTGTCTGCTGCACCCGCTCGCGCAAACGGTGTTCGGCGCGAAGCTTGCGGACCGCAGGGCGACCGAAGACATCCACAAAGCGAGATTTGAACGAGGCCCAAGATGGAATGTCAGCCTCGTGATTGGTGAACCACAACTCTGCCACTTGTGCGAGGTAGAAGATAACGTTGTTAAGTTTCAAGACGTCATTCCACTTATTGTGGGTGCTTACACGCTCATACGACGAAAACCAGTCCTCCACGTCCTGATCGTCGGTACCGCTGAAGAACAGCGGGTCCCGCTGTCGAAGCACCCCGGAGCATGCAATTGAAGAGGCCGAAGAGGCCGAGGTAGCGGGGCCGGTGGTGTTGGTGCTGGAGTCAGTCATTGTGGTTGCAATTCGGCGACTGCGGAGCTCCAGGGCGAGAAAGAGAAGAGAACTCCCGCGACCTCCACCAAGTGTTAAGCGGGGATCCAGGCACTGGTAGTGGGCACTGGTAGCGAGTAAGACCGGAGCGGGGGTGGCTCAGCTTGTAGACAGCTTGTCCGCAAAAAAGGCACTGCCTCTTTCTGGGCGATCTGTCCGCCTGATTGGAACTTCCTCTTTACAATATATATATGGCAATTAGCCTGCACTGCCTTGACACCATTCCCCTTGTCTTGCCAAGTGCCCAGCAGCAGTTCCTCCGACAGACGCCTCTGGTCCAAACGCTTCTAGGTACAGGCTAGCACATTTCTTTCTCACACATACAGTGGGCACACCAATAATATATGATCCACAATCATTGGGATGCCACATATTTAACATTCCTGGCAATCCACCTGTAAATTCAATGTACGTACTCGCACGTGAAAGCCACATTTAAACGTAGTTCAAATACCAGGTATGCATGATGACACGAAATATCGCGCGGAACACAATATTTCAGTCTCCGATCGAGTCTTTTTACACGAATGTGTCGGGCATCTTGCTGGGCATGGTACGCTGCCATAGCATTCTTTATAAACTTCGTAAGAAGGCACGTCGTATCCGCTTTTGAAAAAGGCATAGATGTTTGGAGGCAATTTCTGAGTGCAGTTCTCGCTTCAACGTCGGCCTGTTCATCTCCATGTAGCCCGCAGTAAGCTGGTATCTATTGAAACATTATCCTGGCGCCTTGCCGTCGGGCAGATGGGACAAGCTTCATATTGTTTAGTGCCTGAGACTCGTAGGTAGTGTAGTGTAACAAATTTTGCACAATTAGCAATGCAGTCTAACAGTGTGAATATATTTCATTTTTGAAGGGTTTGCCCACACATATACAGCGAATAGATTCCCGAAAGATTTTCTTCGAGTATATTAAATTCTCTAACGTGCCAATATCAGGAATTTCTCTTGCCTAACGTAGCCCGTTACGCACCCAGCATAAACGTCCCGCATGGGTTGTAGACTAAAAAATCGGACTTGTACAGTTCCGCGAAGTATAGCCGGATTTGGTAATTCAGCGAAATATATATAGAAGTTGAAACGAACAGTATAAAATGGTTGGAAAGCAATAAAATAAGGGATGGAAATAAGGGCATTATATTTAATAAAACTTATTACTTGCGACATGTAGCTAAATCAAGTATTTCAAAATTAATAGAATATTGTAGTTATACTGGACGCAAATCAGCTTCGCAATGATGTGCAAAGCAGTCCATGCATCGTCTGTGTTATTTATTCAGAAGAATCAGGACCGCACGTATTCAAGCAGCTGTCTTCGTCTTCGAAGTTGTTGCAGTTCCCCTTACGTCCATACCATGCGAATCCTTCGCAGGTTTTGGTGTTATTGTCAAAGTACCACCGGAGGAAACGATTGTGCCCCATTGGGCCTGGCAACGCCGGACACCCACACACTGCGAAATTAAAAAACAAAGAGGTCAAAATCAAGGTTCACATTAGGTTATCGAATGTCTTTCTCCGATGCAATTTTTAATCGACAGCCATACCATATCCGGCTCGCATACAAGAGGCCCATGGTTTGAATCCCGCTTCCGCAAAGTTCTCTACGAGGTGTAAAAGATACGCGTGTTGATATAATTGGGTATATAGGTTAGGGGTGCGACCTAATTCCGTTGACCACTTCCGCCAATGCAAATTCTCACCAAAACAGGAGTTGGCCACCATGGTGAAGTAATTGGCCACAAAACTTCCCGTGGATAGTCTAAAAAACTCTAGCCCCCAGTCACCGGCAGCTGCAGAGCAATTAACCACAGCTACGGTCAGACATGTGCCGCAGTGAGGGTGGTAAAAATGCCTTGCTCCGGACAAGTCATCATAGGAAACTGACCCTGGTAACGTTTATTTCTAGAACACTAGCTAGTAAGCCCAGTTTAGCAGCGTTGTTAGAGTATCTTGGGGTTTGAAATGCGATATAACAGCGCTTATATATGCCATTTCATACCCCTATAACAGACCAGATAGAATAGGCAGAGATAACAAAGGTAATCGATAAACACAATGCGGCCGATATAAGGAATGATAACATTAAGAAAATTGCGCATTCTGTAAAGAACGGGGGAAGCCTTAAAGCAATGAAGAAGAAATTATGCATAGTCAGAAATAAGATATATGCGCTAAGGGACAAGGCGGTCAATGTCATCACAGATATTTACAAGATAGTCAAAGTAGCCGAGGAGTTCTATACCGATCTCTAGAGTAGCCAAAGAACTCGGGACAGTTATGAGATTGGCGGTAAGGAAATGCAGTCAGACGTTCCGCCAGTGTCGAAGGACGAAGTTCAGAAAGCATTGGAAACTATGAAAAGGGGGAAAGCAGCTGGAGGGGATCAGGTCACTACATTTTTTTTCAAGGACGGGGGAGTATCGTGCAAGAAAAACTGTCCACCTTGTATACGCAGTGCCTGATGTCATCGACGGTATCGGAACCATGGAAGAACGCAAACATTACCTTAATTTATAAGAAAGGAGACTCTAAAGACTAAAAATTACAAACCAATCAGCTTACTGTTTGTTACGTATTAGGTATTTACCTGGGTAATCTCTAAAATAATTAGGACTACCTTAGACTGCAACCAAGCAAATGATTAAGCAGGGTTTCGGAAAGGGTACTCTACTATCGATCATATTGTTACCAGAAAACGCGTGACCGATGAGTTGGTGCGTTCACAGATCGCGATGACGACCGGGGAACGCGTAAACGATGAAGTGTTCTAGAAGCCGACGACGCTGCCAGTGTGGATGGTGGACGGCCCCTGAAGACTTTGCGCCAAGTTCCGCTCATGGCAGCGGCAGTTGCTTCAAATACATATCCGTAACATCTTGGTTGAGGTCACGGGTTGGACACGATGCTGGATCTCCGCAGTGGCCGTCACCTCGGAACCATCTCGATGACATCCATCTGAAACACCAACTGTCAAAGTAGCACATCCCCATAACCGCGGACAATTCTGCGGTACAGATGAGGTGGATGTCGAGGACTGGTTCTCGCTTTATGAGCGTGTTAGCCAGCACAACGGATGGGACGCCCCACTGATGCTGGCCAACGTCATCGTCTACCTTACTGGAACGGCATGCGTGTGGTTCGAAACACCTGAATCGGATATTCCTTTCTGGGTGTATGCAAAGAAAAACTTCGAGGCCTATTCGGAAAGCCTCTTGGCCCTCAGATCGCCGCCAAGAGGGACCTCTCCACTCGTGTCCAGACATCTACCGAGCATTATATCACCTACATCTAAGACATTTTGGCCCTGTGCCAAAAGGTTGATAAAGACATGACGAAAGCTGTAAGGTGCGGCACATTCTCAAAGGCATTGCCGACGATGCCTTTAATCTTCTACTCTGTCGGGACTGCTGCGCTGTTGACTCCGTTCTACAGGTTTGTCGACGCTTCGAGCAGTGCAAACACCGACGCATTGCGAATCTCTTCAACCCGCTCAACAACACCGCTCCTAGCTCCATGTTAGAGGATCTTCCGACCGTAAGGCAGCTTTCAATCCCTGAAAACGTTACTCGTGAACTGGAAGCGCTCGCTGCTGCTGCACCCAACCCGCCGATCTCGGAGTGCAACATAGCGACTATATCTCTTATTCAAGGCATCGTCCGCCAAGATGTTGCCAAATTGGGTGTCACCTGTAGCCGCACCGCGGAACATCAGAGTTCGAGCCCCGTCCCTCCCATAGTCGCTATTGCTATGCCCCGCCTAGCAGTAGCGCCTATACCTATACGCCACCTTACACCACCTTACCGATACCGCAACCCTGATAAGTAGTGCACCCGTGACGATCGGCCGATTTGTTTCACGTGCTCGCGTATTGCCTATATATCTCGCCATTGCCGCAGCCGCTGGTCTTCACCACGTCGACCTTTATCTTACGTTGACCGCTACTCCGACTACGGCCGCCGCCGTTTCTCGCCTCGTTATGAAGCGCCCTGCACCAAGACAACTCCACCTCTGCGCCTTCCTGTGTTCAGTCGCTTTCCTTCCCCACCAGTCCCCCGTTCCCGTTCACCTCTTCCTCGCCGTAGTTCCTCACCGTCCTCCACTGGCCGCTTCATGAGAAACTAGATAATGCAGCTCCCGCAGGTGATGGAGCATTGGTACTCTAGTCTGGAAATCCTCTACTGCCTATTTCTTTGCTCTGTCACCTCCTCTCCCAGTTCGTGGATGGTGTTCTTGTCTCTGCCCTCATTGGCACTGTCGCTCAAGTCTCGATCATGAACTCATTTTTTGCCGCCGCCTCAAAAAAGTACAGCCCCCGCCACTTAGCCCACCGTTCGTGATGCCGATGGCAGTACTGTTGACGTCACTAGCCTATGAACTGCCCGAGTCACCGTTGATGGGCATCACATCCCTGTTTGCTTCACCATCCTCAACTAGTGCCCTCACAATGTGATCCTCGATCTTGACTTTTTAACGGCCCACTCTGCCCTTATAAACTGCTCCAGCTGCCTTCTTCGTTTGGACCTACCTGTTTGCTTAAAACCTCCTCAATGTACACCCCGCCTTCGCTCCACTGAGTTCGGTCGTCTGCCCCCTGCCTCTGCTATTTACCTACCTCTATCACTTTCTCCGCCTGTGCCTGACGGTGACTGTGTTGCTTGCCTCATCACCAAGGCCTTTCTCGACCGCAGCATCGTCCTTCCTCACCTCATCATCCGCGTTACCCAGAACAGGACCTACCTCCCTATCCTGAACTTCAGTCTATCGCCCCAAGCATCCCCAAAGGAATGTCTCTTGCTACTTTGTCTCCTCTCAGAGACTGCGCCATTTGTGCACTCACACCTGGCCCACCTTCAAGCACCCTTCAAGCACCCGGATTCCCCACCACAATTAGCGACCCTGTTCCCGCGATGATTGCCTCCGACCTCAGGCCTGAACACGCTCAGGACCGGCACAACCACTTGTTGTACTTCAACGACATATTTGACTTTGCCGCCGGTTATCTGGGCCGAACATCAATTGTAACTTACCACATTGACACCGGCGATGAAAAACCTGTACATCAGAGGCCTTATCGTGTGTTACTTCATTAGAGCCAAGTCATCTAACGGGAGGTCGACAAGATCTTGGCCAACGATATCATCGAATCTTCGAACAGCCGCTGGGAATCTGCTGTTGTGCTCGTTAGAAAGACAACAGTTGGCGCTTTTGCGTCGTCTATCGACAACTGAACAAGATTGCAAAGAATGATGTCCACCCGCTTTCTCGAATCGACAATACCTTGGATTGTTTACATAGAGCTCCGCTACTTCTCCTCCATCCAACTTCGTAGCGGCTGCTGGCAAATCCTGTTGTGAGAACACAGCTTTCGTCACACCCGATGGACTTCACCAATTTAAGGTTGTGCCTTTTGGACTTTGTAACGCCCCTGCCCCGTTTGAACGGATGATGGTCTCCTTACTCCGCGCCTTCAAATAGACGACTTGTATCTGTTACGTGGATGACGTGATTACCTTCTTGCCGTCATTAGAAAGCCACCCCCGTTGCCTTAATTTCATCTTGGCACTTTTCCGCCGTTCCGGACTCCAGCTGAACTCAATGAAGTGCAGTTTTGTTCGCCGCGAACTATAAGTGCTTGGCTATTTGGTGAATGCTACCGGTGTGGAACCTGGCCCCCACAAACTTTGCGCTGTAAGTGCTTTTCCATCTCCCCGTTCTTGCGTGATGTTCGCAGTTTTATAGGACTGTGCTCGCATTGTCGCCGGCTCGTCCCAGACTTTGCCGTCGTTACTCGCCCTCTCCCCAAACTGCTGCTGAAATGCGTCCCTTTTCTTGGGGGACCAGAGCAGGCTACCGCATTCTCCAACCTCATCACTGTTCTCACCAATCCTCCTGTGTTGGCCCATTTCAACCCGTCTGCCCCGACGGAACTCCGCACCGACGCCAGTCGCCACAGGATTGCTTCCATTCTTGGACAGCGACAACGCGGTCAACACTGCGTGATTCCGTACGCCAGTCGTCTCTTGTCTTCAGCGGACCAGCACTATTCTATTACAAAACAGAAGTGCCTGGCTTTCGTTTGGGTCATTCGAAAGCTCCGACCCCACTTATTTCGCCGGCCCTTCACTGTTATTACCGACCACCACGCCTTATGTTGTCTGTCTTTCCACAATGATCCTACTGGCCGCCTCGACCGCTGGGCACTGCGCTTGCAGTAGTATATCTTTTCGGTTGTATACAAATGCGGTTAGCTCCACCAGGATGCAGGCTGTATGTCCCATTATCCCATCGATCCACCTTCCCCTACAGACCATGAATTGTACCCTTGTGTCTTTTCTATATTCGACTTTTCCCGCATCGCCGACGAACAGCGCTTGGACCTCATTCTCAGCTCTCTCACTGACCTCCTCCGCACAGACAGCCGTGATTCTTCCCTCGCCCTCTTCCTCTTGCGTGGGAACCCGCTGTATCGCCGCAAAATGCGACCTGATGGCGCTCTGCGCTTGCTGGTCACTCCTCAATGCCTACGCACTGGCGCTCTCTAACAAATGCATGACGATCCTACAGCTGGTCATCTTGGCCTCTCACTCTACCGCTCCGCACAACGGTATGTAGCTGCTTGCGACCTCTGTCAACGCCGGAAGAAACTGACTGTTCTGCATCCTGGAGACCTGCAGCCGACTGCTATCCCGACTAAGCCGTTTCCTCATGTTGGCCTTGACCTCCTAGGTCCCTTCCCGGAGTCTTCATCAGGAAACAAGTCGATCGCTGTGGCCACCGTATATGCCACGCGGTACGAGATCACTCGCGCCATTCCAACTAGCTGCGCCACTGACGTTGCTGACTTTCTTTTTGCACGACGTCCTATTTCACCATGGTGCTCCCTGTCAACTACTTACTGACCGTGGCCGCTGTTTCCTGTCCAGAGTTGTTGATGAAATACTTTGTTCTTGCTCTATTCGGCACAAGTTCACCACGGTGTATCACCCTCAGACGAACGGCCTTACGGAACGTTTTACCGCACACTTACCGACAGGCTCGAAATGTATGTATCCGACAGTCACCGCGACTTGGACATTTGTCTGCAATTTGTCACATTCGCATATACCTCTTCGCGCCATGACACTGCTGGGTAATCTCCATTCCATCTTCTCTTTGCAAGAAACCCCTTACTGCCCTTCGACACTGCTTCCCCCGCTGACCCCGTCTCAATTTATGCCCGCGATACCATCGCCTGAGCCGATGCCGCTCGGCAGATTGCTCGTCACAAGTTCTCTACCTCCCAAGAACAAAAACGCTGCTACGACGATCACCACCGTGATGTTCATTATCCTCCCGGATCTCTCGTACTGCTCTGCCTCCCGTCCCGCCATGTGGGGTTGTGCGAAAAACTTTTGGGATGTGGGGGACGTGGTTGGTTGATCTACGCATGTGTGGCTATTGCTATATATTGCAGGTCGTTTCACTGCAATAAACCAGATGTAGCAGCGCCTGCCCCATGTCCTTCGATTTCTCTCGTGTGCGTGTGTGTTTTTCTGCGCTAAGAATGCCGTCTTAAGTAGAGTTCATTTTTACAATGAAAAGCGTGATTACTTAAAATGCGCCCTTGAAGGATTACATTTCCTTGTGTAAAGCTCTTGAAAGGGTAGAACCAAGACTCACAGGACCGGTCAGAGAGAAAGTTCCCCAGACATTTTAGCATTTTGCCCCGAAAGCCAAGCTCTCCTAAATCACGCAGGGTACCATACCTCCACTTAGTATCGTAGGCTTTTTCAGGGTCAAAAAAGATGGCAAGGCAGAGTTGCTTATGCAAAAAGGCTTCTCGGACTGTATTTTTGAGGCGAACAAGTTGGTAAGTAGCAATACATGTTTTCTTGAAGCCGCAGTAGTGAACGTCAAGCAGTTTTTGGGATTCGAGGACAAACATGAATCATATTATGAATATTTCCAAAGCTCTTTGCTTGACAGCTCGTGAGGGCTACATGCATATAAATTCCTGGAGGGTTTGGCGACTTCACAGGCTTCAAAAGTGGCACTATAATGACCTTCTTCCAGGTCTCCAGAATTTTCCCGGATATGCAGATTTCGTTAGAAGATTTCTGATAAATGGGCTAATATTTCGTAGTGAACAATATTTCGTAGGGTCCTGGTGCAGTGTGTTTGCCAGCGGACCAGTATGATATGTATTTCTTCTACTCTAATTAAAGCATCGAAATGTTCATTATCGCTACCAGTCATTAGGAGCTTTTATTCGGCCTTTAATTTGTGCTTTAAAAAAGACTGTGTACAATATGTAGAACTTGCAACTTCCACAAAACATTATCCCAGTGTGTCTGCTTGTTCGTCTATATTCGTTCGTGTGCAAGAGATTGTCTGAAGTGGAACTGTAAAGGGGGAGAATTTTCCATCCAGTTTATGAACTTTTTGCCATATGTTTTTGGATGTAACCAAGCTGTAGATGGAAGATACATACCTCTTCCATGATTGTTTTTCATCTGGGAGGCGGATATAGCGCACTTTAGATTTTGTCTTGCTGAAATTTATCAGGTTTTCGTGCATTTGGTAGCGGCGTAAAATTCCGCATGTTTTGTTTTGCTCCTCTTTTTTTTTCAGCACTCTTACGTATACCATGCTTTACCATTTTATTTCACCACGCCAGAACTCCAAGGAATGGCTAGGTAAGTGGCAGGAATAATACATGCTGCGAAAGTTTCGCTTAATTTGTCCACATCAGTACTGTCCGAATAGATTTTTTCTAGGGCTGCTTTTTCGCTAAAAAGCGCCCAGTCGGCCAAATTTCACTTTCAGCGCGGTGGTTTTGCTAGAGTGATTGATGGCGATGACTGTGGGCTGATAATGGCTGGAAGATGATCGCTCCCACAGTGGTTATCAGAAACTCCCATTTAAAATCGGTAAAAGCACTTTTTGAACAAAAAGACAAATCGTGCCAGCTGAATTTGTCAGTGCCTGGAGAAACGTCAGTGTGCTTCGCCGTGTTCAATGGAGCAGATATTGTTGCACGGAACAAAATTTTCCGAAATCTTACCTCTGACGTCCGTTTGTCTGCTGCCCCCAAAAGAAAAGTGACTATTAAAATCCCCAAGTAAACGATATTGCCGCGAAACCTTTAAAACAGTATTTGTTGTTTTTTAACAGCCGCCGGCATACAGGCTTATCACTCTGATTCTGGACCGCGTATCAGTTCCGTAATCTTTGTTTGTTAATGCTCGATGCCGCGAGTCACACCTTTATCAGTTTAGTTGTAGCACAAGATGCACCGAGATATGTCTCGAAAGTTCCGGCCACTCGGGTGTCTTTCCACAATGTTCCAGCCCGTGCTGGTAGCTGCTTGCGACGTTACCTAGATTGTTCTGTGCAGCCTTTAAATTGAGCGTTGCCGAGTGTGACGGGCATTCTTTGTTCGACGATCGACGAGCACGTTTGTTTCTATCGCCGCCGCCGAGTTGCTTAGTTATTTTGCGGGCGCAAGTCAGCCCAAATAAAGAGTTTCTTTAGTGCAATCATCGACCCTTCATTTGTGTCGTCGACCTCGTCACCACTACGTGACATCTGGTGGAGGTGCTGCCTTTGATCCTTCAAGCGAAGACCCAAGCCCTGTTCCTGTCGCCCTGGAAGACAAGCCTACAGGTCACCGAGCCAGCCGCCGACTTCGAGGCCTACAACCCGAACACGGTCTGCTGCTTGACCCCATTCGATCTCGAAAGGCATCGACGCTGACAATGGCCCAGCCTACAGCACCGGTTATTTTCTTTCAACCCCGGGAGCCCCCCTGCTTCCATGGACTACCGGATGAAGATGCGGGAGATTGGATGGACCTTTTCGACCTGTGTGGCAGATTTCAACGGCTGTAATGACGCCGCGAAACTTAGGCAAGTCTACTTTGTTCTTCAAGGACATGCACGAGTTTGGTTCGAAAATCATGAGGCAACTATGAAGGATTGGGAGACTTTCAAGGAAACGTTTCTGACTGCCTTTTCAAGCATCGTCCGAAAGGAAAGAGCCCAGGCCCTCCTTCAGTCAAGACTGCAACTTCCTAACGAGTCTGTCCTGGCGTACGTTGAGGAGATGAAGCGCCTCTTTCGCCGCGCCGACCCTAACATGACTGAAGGTGAGAGAGTCAAACTTTTAATGCGTGGCGTCAAAGAATCGCTCTTTGGAAATTTTGTCCGAAATCAGCCAAAAACAGTGGCGGAATTTGAAACGGAAGCGTCTGCCATCGAGAAGACGTTGTACACCCGGATGCGCCACTACGAGCGGCCACTTCAGCCAGACTACTCAAGCCACTGCTCCAGCGCATCTGCAAGTGGAGAGAACCTTCGTGACCTCATCCGGGAGATCGTGCGAGAAGAGCTCCGCCGAATGCAGCTATCATCACAACAACCCCAGGTGGCGACGCTCGCGGACGTCGTCCGTGAAGAAGTCCAGCAGGCGCTGGGCGTTCCTGAAGCGACGGCTGCGACTGTTCCAGCACAAGAGGCAACAGCGATGAACTACGCTGGTGCATTACGTCGCCCTCCGCCCCGACGTGATGACTTTCCGAGCCCTCGTCGCTACCGGCCTGTTCCTGAAAACCGCCCCTTGGCTCCCGCCCGCCAAGCCTACCAACGACCAACAAGCCCCAGGAAGTGCGACGCATGGAGGACAGCGAACAACCGGCCATTATGCTTCCACTGCGGTGAGGCCGGCCACATTCTGCGGCACTGCCCGTACCGACGAATCGGTATCCGCGGATTTGCAGTCGACGCTCTACGACCACGTCCAGGTGAACGACCGCAAGAAATCGACAACTATCTGCGTAGCGGTGAGATTGCGCCACCAAGCCGTCGATTCAGGTCTCCATCGCCGTACAGGGCCCGCTTTGCGTCGCCAGTACGTAACTATGATGATAGTGTGCGCGGAAGGTCCCCAAGCCCCCGTAGGGGAAACTAAAGGCAGCAACCTTTGGAGGTGAGGTTGCTCAAAGGCGAAAAGACGAAGATCCTCCGCCGCCGACGACCACTAACGACGACGCAGCCGTTTCACCGCCGCTCCACATGACGTCATCGACGACAACACGACCAAACTGCAAGCAGACACCGCCGCCCAGCGAAGCAACAACGGTATGCCCCGGCCATGACCTGAAGAAACGACGGAGCCGAGATCCGACACTAAGGCCCACGTGCAATGCGAGGACGCGAACAAGTGGCCTTGAAGTTGATGTCAACGGTCGCAGAGTTACTGCCCTAGTAGACACCGGAGCTGAATATTCGGTCATTAGTGGACCGTTAGCCTCTCAGCTAAGAAAAGTTATCACCGCTTGGGATGGCCCGCTGATTCGCACAGCAGGTGGCAACCTGATTACTCCATCGGGACGATGCACCGCAAGAATAACCGTAAATGGGCGTACTTACCCCCCCAGCTTTGTGGTCTTGTAGCAGTGCTCCCGCGACGTTATTTTAGGCATGGACTTCCTAAATGAACATAGGGCTATCATCGACCTGCGATCCAAGCTCATCAAGCTCTCGGCAGACAAAGCCATTCCTGCTACGACGACGTCGATGCAACACATGCCTCTAAACGTCCTCGACGAAGAATTGAACGTCCCGCCCCGATCAAGTATCGCAGTCTGCGTAGGTAGCGCCAACATCGAAACAGCTGAAGGCATCGTCCAAGGAAATATCCAATTGCTCTTAGAACGAGGTGTCGGCATCGCAAGAGGCATCACGAAATTCCGGAGAGGTCAAGCTCAGGTTCTGGCAACAAACTTCACCGAAGAATACCGGCACCTCAACAAGGGCACGACGATCGCCTTTTTCGACGAATTAGCGAAGCTCGAAGATGTATTCACCCTCCACGACCAAACGCTGGAAGACGCACCGGACCTATTCCGTCAGCCCACATTTAACATCAACACGGCATTGACCCACAACAGGATAGACCAGATTCTCAGTCTGCTTCGAAGCTACGGGGAGTGCTTCTCATCGTCATCGAAGGTACGACAAACACCACTGGCCAAGCATCGCATAATAACGGACGAACACGCCCGACCTCTGCGCCAAAGCCCTTATCGTGTATCGCCGCGAGAACGCCAGGCCATTCGCGATCAAGTGGAGGAAATACGTGATGACGTAATCCAGCCATCGAACAGCCCCTGGGCAGCACTAGTCGTTTTGGTCAAGAAGAAAGACAGCAAACTTCGCTTCTGCGCTGATTACCGCCGCTTGCATAGCATAACGAAGAAGGATGTCTACCCGCTTCCCCGCATCGACGACACTCTCGACCGGCTCTGCAATTCAAGGTACTTCTCATCGATGGACCTGAAGAGCGGATATTGGCAAATTGAGGTCGACGAAAGAGATCGCGAGAAGACCGCATTCATCACACCGGACGGCCTTTATCAATTTAAGGTGATGCCATTTGGCCTCTGCTCCGCACCAGCCACGTTTCAACGAGTAACGGACACAGTCCTGGCAGGCTTGAAGTGGCAAATTTGTTTGGTATATTTGGACGACGTTGTTGTCTTCTCGTCATACTTTGAAGACCACCTAAAACGACTACAGACAGTGCTGGAAGCCATCAAGTCATCGGGGCTAACGCTAAAAGCAGAGAAGTGTCACTTCGCCTACGAAGAACTCCGATTCCTAGGTCACATCGTTAGCAAGGACGGTATTCGCCCAGACCCGGAGAAAACGGCTGCAATCGCGCAATTCCCACCGCCTGCCGACAAGAAAGCTGTGCGCCGATTCCTTGGGCTGTGCGCTTATTATCGACGATTTGTCAGAAACTTTTCGCGGATCGCCGAACCGTTGACGCAGCTTACAAAGGCTGACGTACCTTTTAAATGGGAAGCGCCGCAAGGAGAAGCCTTTGACGAACTTAAGCGCCGCCTGCAATGCCCTCCTGTACTTGGCCACATTGATGAAAACGCCGAGACCGAAATTCACACCGACGCGAGCAGTGTAGGCCTAGGAGCCATTCTCGTCCAGACGACTGCCAGACAGGAAAAAGTAATCGCCTACGCTAGCAGGTCTCTCACAAAAGCCGAAGTCAATTACTCGACGACCGAGAAGGAATGCCTTGCGATCATCTGGGCTACTTCTAAGTTTCGTCCATACCTATACGGCCGACCATTCAAGGTGGTTAGCGACCATCAAGCGCTCTGCTGGCTGGCTAATTTGAAAGATCCTTCCGGCCGCCTTGCCAGATGGAGCCTACGACTTCAAGAATTTGACATAATTGTTGTCTATAAGTCGGGCCGGAATCATTCCGACGCAGACTGCTTATCCCGCGCTCCCGTCGATTCTCCCCCGAAGGACGATGACGATGACGCATTTTTGGGACCGGTAAGCGCCAGCAGTTTCGCAGAACAACAGCGATCAGACCCTGAGCTGAAAGCGCTAGCCGATTACTTGGAAGGAAAGACCGCTTCCCCTCCTGGTGTGTTCAGGCGACATTTATCATCCTTCGCGTTAAACAATGGCCTCCTCGTGAAGAAGAACTTCGCACCCAACAAGACCGCGCAGCTTCTCGTAGTGCTTAAAACCCTTCGGCAAGGAATTCTGCAGGCGTTGCACGATGAGCCCACAGCAGGCCACCTCGGGTTTGCGCGCACGTTGCGTCGAATCCAGGAGAAGTATTACTGGCCGCGACTGCCTGCCGAAGTTGCCCACTACGTGAAGACGTGTTGTGAGTGCCAACGACGCAAGGCGCCGCCGATCAAACCAGCAGGACTACTAAACCCGATTCCGCCCCCAATCCTGCCCTTTCAACAAATTGGGATGGATCTCCTCGGCCCCTTTCCATCTTCGTCTGTGGGTAACAAGTGGATCATCGTTTCCACTGACTACCTTACCCGTTACGCCGAAGCAAGCGCACTACCAAATGGTACCTCGGCAGAAGTCGCCAAATTTTTTGTCGAACAAATTCTCTTGCGACACGGCGCCCTAGAAGTGCTCATCACGGACAGGGGAACGGCGTTTACGGCAGAGTTGAGGCAAGCCATCCTGGAATACAGTCACACAAGCCATCGACGAACAACTGCGTACCATCCCCAGACCAATGGCCTTACGGAGCGCCTGAACAAAACGATCGCTGACATGATCGCTATGTACGTCGACGCTGAACACAAGACCTCGGACGCCATCTGGCCGTACGTGATCTCCGCGTATAACACGGCAGTCCAGGAGATGACCAGAGCGACTCCGTTCAAGCTTGTGTACGGTAGGGAGTACACGACGACGCTCGACGCAATGCTACCGCACGTAACCAACGAGGACAACCTTGACGTCGTCGCCTACCTGCAGCGTGCAGAGGAAGCCCGACGACTCGCACGGCTGCGTATTAAAGACGAACAGCGCACCGACAGCCGACGATACAACTTACGACGACACCACGCAGAGTACAATCCAGGAGACCAAGTGTGAGTTTGGACACCTGTTCGCCGTCGCGGATTAAGTATTTTATTTCTAATCTTCATAAATGATTTACCTGCTAGCGTTCGTGTTAATATGAGGCTTTTTGCTGATGATTGTATATTATACCATGAAATAAATTCGCCAATTGATCATGTAGCACTTAATGATGCACTAAAATCAGTACGTGAATGGTGCGCTAAGTGGCAGATGAGCATTAATACTGAAAAATCAGCCGTGTTACGAATTACCAGGAAACATAGTGTGTCCGAATTTTCATACACACTAAACAATATTCCGCTTCCCACAGTTACACAGCATAAATACCTAGGCCTAATTATATCAAATAATCTTAAATGGGACACTCACGTGAACTTCATTACATCATCAGCACTAAAACGACTTTTTTTTCTTAAGAGGCGCCTCCCAGACGCCCCATCAGACATTAAATTACTTTCGTATAATACTTTTGTCAGACCCGTACTTGAATACGCAAATGTAGCCTGGTTTCCGTTTACAGATAAACTAATAAAAAACTAGAGGGCGTCCAGAGGAAAGCTGCTAGATTCATCTATAACAAGTACAGACAAACGGACTCACCCACAAAACTAATAAACAAAGCTGGAATACTCACGTTACAAAACCGCGCCAGGCTTGTACGGCAGAAAGTGCTTTACCAACTCATTCATAAAATGATAAACATAGATACTTCGAGGTATATTGCAAAACCAGACACAAGAGCAACACGACATAGACATTCACAAACACTGGAAGAATATCGCTTTAACACAGACTGTTTTAAACATACATTTTTCCCGACAGCAATTAGAGAATGGAACAACCTACCATCATGTATAACACGTTCATCTTTAGAAACTTTTTTGCAGTCTTATGAAGCCCACCTACTCGTTTTACAATGTCAGTTATAATCATAGTTCAAACTCATTCAGTGCTCTATGTTAATGTCAAGTGTGCTTCGTTGTGGTGTGTTTTCAGGCATTTTTTTTAGTTACTCTCATGTTATTTGTAATCCGTTATTATCAAATACTTGCTATTAACTGTACTACTGTTTCAAACCGTTGTAACGCTGTATATTTTTGTACTTTTGTTGTGTATTTCCAAATTTGTGTGCCCTTCCTGCAATAATCCCGATTGGGATTGGCAGTATTTCCAAATAAATAAATAAAGTGAAAAGTTGTTGCGTCGATACTTTGGGCCGTACGAAATCATTCGCCGCGTCGGCCCACTGGGCTATGAAGTCATTCCCGACGGAATGTCAGCATCACAACGGCGACGCGCATGCCCAGAAATTGTACATGTTGTACGACTGAAGCCATATTACGTGCGTTAAAGAATATGTGGTGTTTAAAATTTGCAGTGCTTATGTTTAGTTGCTTTGTTTTGGAACATCGAGGCGATGTTTTTTTTTAAAGGGGGAGTAATGCCGCGAAACCTTCAAAACAGTATTTGTTGTTTTTTAACAGCCGCCGGCGTACAGGCTTATCACTCTGATTCTGGACCGCGTATCAGTTCCGTAATCTTTGTTTGTTAATGCTCGATGCCGCGAGTCACACCTTTATCAGTTTTGTTGTAGCACAAGATGCACCGAGATCTGTCTCTAAGGTTCCGTCCACCAAGGTGTCTTTCCACAATGTTCCAGCCCGTGCTGGTAGCTGCTTGCGACGTTATCTAGATTGTTCTGTGCAGCCTTTAAATTGAGCGTTGCCGAGTGTGACGGGCATTCTTTGTTCGACGATCGACGGTCACGTTTGTTTCTATCGCCGCCGCCGAGTTGCTTAGTTATTTTGCGGGCGCAAGTCAGCCCAAATAACGAGTTTCTTTAGTGCAATCATCGACCCTTCATTTGTGTCGTCGACCTCGTCACCACTACGTGACAATATGGCACTGGTAGTTGTATTAAAAGAGTTTCTACATCATGAAGTGTGACGGCTTAATGAGGTTCAGTGTATATGGAACATTTTGTTATATTTTCAGAATGGAGCACTGGGACTGCAACTGCTTCGTATGATACTTTAAGGACGATTTTTCGAATTACAATACCACCTTGGTCCACAATAGCAGTGCCTCCAGAGATTCTGATCGACAAAATAACGGCTTGAGGGGCGAGTTGGTGCATCATCGTATTCAGATATGTGATGCCAACAAACACAAACTCAGGAGAATACACTACACACGCGCGTGTGTAGTGTATTTTCTCCTGTGTTTGTGTTTGCGCCACATATCTGAATACGATTCTGATCGACTTCTGTCGGTCGCAACGAAAGATTTTATGCTTTTGGAGCGCAGCTCTTTGGCGCCCGTTCCTGCGTTTCTCGTCGTCGTCGGCGTCGGCATCGTTGTCCCTGCAACCTGCTCCGCAGCTGGCGCAGCGCGCACTTCTTCATTCACCACCCTCCCGCTTCCTCTATGGCGGCGACCTCACGTGTTAACTGATTGCTGCGCGCGCTCCCCCCTCTTTGGGCGTGGCGGCGAGGGTGCTCTCCGGTTGCCGAAAGGCCGGCTCGCTATCAGCGGATCACGGTGCGTGCATCGCAAGCCGAAACGCACAGCCACGTTTTCTATACTTGCTAGCGGCGTCAGTGGCATCTGTCAGTCGCTGCTATCTGTTCTCCACGCAACTTACCTATGGGCCCATGAGCTGCCTTCCGCAACCTCCCGATAACTTTCATTTCTCCGACCACAAATCTTCTTTTATGACAGCCGAGAACTGCTAGTGGAGTGTTTCTTGAAGGCCCGCTGACCTGAATTTCGATGTAGCATGTTTTGGGGGTAGTGGAGCAGGACTAGCCACTTCAACCAGGGGCACGGATTGCACCACTCCAGGCGCTCTGTATTTGGCCTGGAGCACAGCGGAATAGAAAGGGTGTTGGATTGAAAACCATTAGTGTGCTTCGGTAAACGTGATGTTTTCTTTTACCTGTAGAGTGATAATGTATTTTTCGCTCTTCACGCTTTTGCAGCATTTGTAGTCTGTCATAATTCCCATTTGTCGTCGTTCCCTAGACTAGGATACCATACAAATATTTGGAATAGAACAGGGAGTAATAGAGTGGTTGTTTTAGCCAGACAGATACAAGGGAGGCTATTGTTCTGAGACATGCGAAAGACTTTGCGAGCTCAGAGAGCAAGTGATTGACATAAGGGGTCCAAGACAAGTCTTCGCTAAACCATACCCCAAGAAACTTCTGAACACTCACTAGCTGTAAATTTTGTACACTGTATTCCAAGCGAATTTTTTCCCCTTGCTTATTGATCGGCTTAAATACAATGTACTTTGTTTTTACGGCATTCAGTTGAAGTTTGTTTTGCTGCAACCACGCGGATAGTTCGTTCAGATAAAAAGCTGCTGATTGTTCGATGTCGTGCAATGTCCTACCTGTAAAAAAATAGACTAGAGTTTTCTGCAAACATGGTTACTGTGGGGGTTGTTTTTAATTCCGTGATGTCATTCACATATAAGAGGAAAAGTAAGGGACCTAGTATCAACCCTTGCGAGACATCTAGTTTAATATCAGGTTGCTTTGAAGCAATACGCCGAAATAATAAGTAACTCCTGATAGGATCCACTGTAACGCCTTGAATCCCATAGCAATCTAATATTATAGCTAAGATTTCGCGGTCAACAGAATCGAACGGTTTACGCAGGCCGCAAAGTATCTCCAAGGTGAAAAGCTGATCTTCAAGATTTTTGATTAATTTACTGTTTTACGGTAAGAAGAGCGTCCTGACTTGTCTCTTTTTTTTAAAGCTGTATTGTGAGGGTGGTATTATATGATACATAGTTAGGCATTTTGACAGCCCGTTGTTGATTGACAGCGCGTAAACCTTAAAAAACACTGGTAATTCATAATATCATCAGTTCCATCTCCTTTGTATATTGGAATTACTTTGACCTGCTTCTGTTTGCCCAGAAAGGCTTCTGTAGAAAACAAGTTTTACGAGATGGGCTAGAACAGGGCTGACTATTAATGACACCTGCTTTATGGTTTATACTTTAATATCATCGTACCCACTAGCAACATTACTTTCAATGTGCATTATAAGATCAATAATTTCTGTTTCGGTAACGGCTTGCAATACGAATGAATTAACTCGGCGAGAAGGCCAGCAGTCCCCATCGCGATGAATAGATGACTGGGACACGGCCGCTTTGCCACTTATGGAACCATTTATTACAATTTGGTTTCCGTTAACCTGTGAGAAGTTTCTGTGGGTAAGGTAATCAACCTGCCCCCAGATCTTAGCTGGATTCGTTCTTATCCTAGAAAACACTGCTTCGTAATATGCACGTTTGACTTTCTTAATATCTGCGTGTAATTTGTTATACTTCGTAAATTATGTAAACAAGTTTCCGGCTTTGCATTGTAGGAATTTGTGGAACATATTATTTTTCTCTTTAGGGCGTTTTAGTAAGGCGGTGCCAATATAGGACTTCTTAGCTTTCCGAATGCATCTTTTATGCTATTTTAATGTAAATGCACGATTATAGCAACTAAGAAAGACGCCAAGAAGAACCTCATATGTTCAGTTTTATTCTGCTGTAGGTACACATCTGACCAGTAGGTGCGCTCAATGAAATAACAAAAATAGTTTAAGGAGGCATAATTCACCAGCCTATATTCAGGCCTGCGGCATTCATAGTTATGCTTTATTTATTTGAACATACTACAGGCCAATACTTCGGCCTGTGCGGGAGGGGCAATACAAGACATGCAATGCTTCACAGATAAAAAAATTACAATAAATAGGCAGTTCAGGAGGTTGTAGTCAGTAACCAAAAACAACAAAATACAGCACTTGTTTACTCAAAGAATGCTCCTCTAGAGCTTTACTAAAAACGTGTTGTGTGGCGATGTATATGGGTATATGGTCGCTGATGTCGCTTGATGATACGCATGCTTTAGAGTCCAATACATTCAGGTTGGAAACACATGTATCTATAGAAGTAGATCTGTTTCAAGTAATTCGGGTTAGCATAGCAATCGCATTTTTGCACCCGTAAGAGGACAAAAGATTCATCAAGTCCCCCGTAGAAGAGTCATCGGCCAAAGTATCAATGTTTACGTCTCCCAAAAGAAAGAACTGCTTATTGGGAATAAAACAATACATTATTACAATTTCTAACTGCTCTAGGAAATGCCGCTTGTATCCAGTTGGCGGCCTGCACAGAACAGTAACTAGAAACGTGCTAGTTTCCACAGTTAAGCCCTCTAGATCCCTATTCATCACTGTGTACTCAGCAACAATATTACATGCATACTTGCGCTGCAGGTAAATTATCAGGCTGCCCCCTCTGCCTTTTCTGTCTAGTCTTATTGGGATGTAGTCAATAAATGTAGGGGAGGGGTCATCTTCGTTTAACCATGTTTCTGTGAACATGAATGCAACAAAATTGAGTTGCAGGGAGTTTGGCCAAATGTCCAGCTCATCTTGTCTCTTTTTCATGCTAGGGATATTTAAGTGTAGCAAGGAAAGAAGTGGGTGCAACTGACGAAGATTTTTCTTTATGTGGGCGATTCCGTAATGAAAGAGTCCGAGTAATGCATCCTATTTGTTCGATAAAGAACGCTAACTCAAACACTGACGTCTGAGGGTATTTGATGCGGGTAATATCATCTTTGTTTGCAATTTGAATAGCGTCGGTATGTTCATCCTTGCGTGGCAAACGTTTCCCCCAGCTGACCTATACGTATTTCCATCCAGCCTTTTTCTTTTCCTTAAGCGCAGCACCAAGTGCTGCTTGCTGTGTCGATATGGTTACACATTCGCATTCTGCGAGAGTAGGTGCTTCATAAAGCGGCCTGGGAGTGCACTCTAACTTAAGCTGGAGTGGCATACACCATTCCTGCTTCGACACTGCACTGTACCTTTCTTAGTTTGCATTACGGCTTTTAATGAGTAAGAATGGGTATGATCTTGGTTTCTTTCTTATATAGCAGTTCAGAGATGTCATGCACTATAAGCGCCGAAAATACTGGATGGCATTCTTGCAGTTTATTTCAAAACATCAATTTCTGCTCTACGTGCATAGGTAAGAATACGCATACATACATCTATAAACGATCGACCCTAAATTCGAGTAGAAATACTCGTCAATAATGGCAAAGTCGGTACGTATGACAAGCCTCTATGTGGTGTTAGCCCAAAGCCTTATGATGGGCAGTATACAAAAAATTCCTTTGAGCGGGCACACCTGGAGATATTGAGCAAGCGCGCTGCGACATGGGCAGTTTGGCAGTGACATGAAGGAGGGCCACCACGAGCAGCGTTTGCAACTTATGTCACTATTCCTTAAAAATATGTACCAACTAGCTCAACTTTCCGTGTTATGTCACTGCATATGGTGCTTTGGGTGCAGACATGAAGCAGTTGTGAGCACCTGTTCGGTATGTTTAATAAATAAACTAGATTAAATAGAACATGAGACTGGCTTTGAAGCCGAAAGAGAGCAATTGGCGCATGCTCGGAGACATATCGTATGGACGCTCGAATTAGGTCAAGGCTACTGGCTTGACGGTGATGAAAGCCATCAGCTTGGATGAATCTCAGTAATATTTTCGTTGCATAACAAGCGTCTTCGCCTGCGTCTGCACCTTAAACACTTCATGACGGCCATGGAGGTTTTGCACTAACCTAACAAAAGATTCTGGTCAGATGTACGTGTCAGAATAGATTTTGCCTGCTGAAACGGGTCGAAATTTTCAATTAAAAATAGATTTACTATGTTCTCACCGCAAACAAGGAATCTCTGTTATGCGACCTTCCAGGAGCAGTTCACCTCGCTTCGTTGGGAGCATGTTGGTCTGTAGGACTGGCCATTAAGGAACTACACGCGACAATTGAGGTACCCTATCGTTTCCGAACCATAACCCACATGCCAGTTTCGCCTCCTAGAAAAAATAATCATGCGTGGGAGCTTCTAGTAATGAACAAGTGTTTGCCGGGGTTACGGAATCCAATATCAACAGATAGTCAAAAATGTGTCCGAAAAAAAGCCATAGAAGGATTGTACATAGTGTAGCTGCGCAATATACACGACAGGGAAGAGGCAGCTGCATTATTGGTAATAGAGAAAGAGCACTCGTTGCAAGTAATTCAGCGGCAGTGGCGTGTCTGTACATTGAACTGTAAAATAGCATTGACCGCAACTCCGCCTGGCGATCTTGAAGCCATGAGCTATCCATGTAAGCAGCCATACATTCGTTCATAGAAGATCCCAGCAAGCCAGTATGGACCGATCAGAGGTGTTCGGAGCAAGGGATGATTTACAAACCACCTGCAGCAGATATCAAGGACCCAAGCTTTGGACAAAAGTACAGAGCAGGCGAGAGCGGCGAATGGCTCATGGTGGCGATCGGGCCAGCATTATCTGTCCCGGCGCCGCACTTAGTTTGTGGTTTTCACTGCTGCTCGCATTAGGGATCAGCACAGTGTGAACACAATTATTCTTTCAAAAAGTTTTGAGAAGAAATCATTCTTTCAGAAGGGATCGTAAGGGGGCTCAATTTGGGTTTTAAGCGTTCACAAAAAACTCGTAGGGCGTAGCAACTTGTGTTTGAAAGTTGAGAAAAAATTATTGGGACACACATTCTGCCTTTAAGCGTATGACTCGGTAGTTTTTACTACCAGCCCACATATAAAGCCGCCCTCTAACCAAGTCGTATGAACTAGCTGCATGGCCTAGATTTAACGTGAATGGTAGTGTCCTGGCAGGCTGATTCTGATGTCACTCTCCCATATGGAAGAACACCGAGTTGACAGATTCTGCAAAACGTAATGTCAGGCAATCCTGCTTCCAGCTAGTGCTGAGTTGTGTCCACTTCTACCTATCGATCATTCGTTCAAAATGCCAATGCTGGCGGATAGCGACTGGCCCCGGATTTTTGGCGAACGGACCATTTAACGCTCTCGCGCTAAAATAAAATTGAGCAACTAAAGATTAGTAGTGTTAATAACATTTTAGGTAACCGTTCCCGCAATTCATTCTATGGCGCACTGTGTTGAACCGCTTTGTCAACAAAGCCTCGTAAACGACGTCGGAGCCCAGTACTCCACCACAACCAGTCAGCTAAAGTCGCATGTCAGCCATTATTGAAAGGTGCGCTCTGATTTCTAGACAAGTATTACACAGACCGGGTGTTCTCAGGGCGCTGAGAGGGGCTCTCTAAATACTGTGACTGTAAGTGTAAAACATTTATTCCTGTGAATTACTCGTCAAGACATTTATCACATTCTAAGAGCTCCTCTTGCAATGAAGTGCACTAGTACCACCACTTTTGCCATGTGCACGAAACATGGGTGAAAGCGATTTTTGCCATATGTTAGAAAACTGCCTCCAAAGTATTGACTGCATTCTTCACCGTACAAAATTGAAGTCTATTTATATTGTTTTATGTCGCGGGGCACCTGAACAGGAATATAGTGCCGCTGAGAAACCATTGCAATGCTTTTAAGGGCTAAACATCGTACCTCAGCGTTTGCAACGTAAAAAGGTGCACTACTCGTCATGCACTTGCCAATTTATTTATTTATTTTTTCTATACTGCCAGCCTTAGTAGGCCCAGGCGAGAGGGACAATACAATGCAATAGGAAACAGGGAAACATTAAGCCCATTTAGCAAAATTCCCACTAATTGACGCATCCTTCTTGTGTTTTGCTCCGTACCTACTCTCAGCAAAGCATTTCTACAGCACTTGCCTTTCACTGCTTTAAGTTTCAGAACTGGAAGGCTGCACAAAATTCCAACTTGGTTTTCGAATATCTAACTGCGATATCGTTATGTGCCTGCCTTTGCGCCTAGGGTTTTATAGGTGAATGCTGGCAATTTTCAATCCTTTGAGTCATTTAGCCTTGATCTCAAAATGGCGGGAGTATACCCAGTTCTTTCTGCGGTAATATTGGTCTTCTACGAGAATAACAAACTAGATTCCAAGGGAAGGAAACTGTAACAAGGGGCAGCAGAAAGGTAGGATGAGGTTAAGAAGTTCGTAGAGGTCAAGTGAATGCAGCTAGCACAGGACGGGGTAATTGGAGGAATATGGGAGAGGCCTTTGCCCTGCAGTGGGTATAGTCAAGCTGATGATGATGATGAGGATGATGACAAGTTTTTTGTCTTGTCGACAGTGCTTCTCTTAGAAGTAAAAGTCTTATATCTTCTAGAATGGCTTAATGAGGCAGTCGATAGACGAACTGCATACGCATTCTTGACATGAAAGTGAAACTTTGTAGCTGGTTCTTCTGAAATACCCAGGTATTTGGCAGGGTGTCTTGCAGTTATATACGCATCGCCGCTGTATTGGTCATTTCTTTAGGAACACCTGTATGTGCTCACATGCCGGCAGTTCTCGGTCTACTTGCCCTCTTTGATACGTTTGAACAAACCTATCTTAAGGGAGATTACATTCTCACTAAATGCACGCGTCATTGTGGTGCACATATTCAAGGTCATTGGGTTAAGCAGAACAAAAAAAAAACACGAAATCAAGCCCTGTTCACGTAATGTCCACATGGACACAAAAAAAGCAACACTTAGAAATGATGCAATAGTAACTCGCGTTTGAACAAATATTGTTGTCGTCACATAATAGCCAGGGAGATGGGGCATACGGTCTGATATTAGCCACAACAAAATTCTCGGTGAAAATGCCGAGAGATTGCCGAAGAAACTCATAGCAAATAGCACTAGACCCAGGATACGTGCTTTTTTAAAAACTCTTTGCAGCAGCAGCGCAACAGACGTTGCTTAGAGTGTGCAGATGAAGCATCGCAATTTGACTGATTAGGTCATCAAGTCATGCCTAATGAGCAGGTGTTCAAACTTCCCACAATAAGTTTTTTCGCTTCCTGTCACATTAGTAGTTTCCCCATTAACGCTGTACTAGTTTTGCTTTTGCCATACTCATTGTGCTATCCTCTAAAATAGTTCTTATGCACGCATGCAGGTACCAAAAAGCCAGCTGCCTTTAGAACGCTTGAGCATGCATTATCAGCTGGCACCTGCAGAAATAACGTCTACTGTGTAAGTCTTATATGGAAGTTGAGGATATGTAGGGGCATCAGTGCACCTGAAAGACATTATGGTAATTTCGCGCTGTCGGGAAGCACGAAATTTTTGGCTTCAGTGCCGGTTTAATACCTTTTTGCCGTCACGGCCAAGTTTATTCCTTTTGCCACAATCGCCTCTTTAAGGCCCGTTCACACTTGCGACTAGCAGCGGTCGCGCGACCGTTTTGGTCGAAAAGCGACAGTCGCAAATGGTCGCATCGGTCGAAAAGCGACTGCCGCGGGCCGATCGGGCACTGCTCGAATTTCTAGTCGCGCGATTACTAGTCGCAAATCATTTCACCAATCAACGAGGTCCCGGAGTACTCGATCGAGAACCTTCTCAATGCAATTAAAGAATACCCCCACCTTTTCAACAAACGGCATCCGGAATTTAAAGGCAGGGAGAAGGATATGGCCTGGGAGGAGATTGGAAAGATATTCGGACTATCCGGTAAGTACTACGGACTTTTGAGAAATGGGTTTTTCACGCAGGCGCAACATTTCATATTGACACCGTCTATTCGTCGTCGGCGTTCTCGCCTGAAAAAGCTGAAGTGTCTGGCAAGCGGCTGCTACAGACGTTCGCTGTCATCGCCCTGCAGCTTTCCTACTTCCAACTCGTTTTTTGAGAAGGCGACAGTCGCAAGTGTGAACATAGCTCCTCTCCTCTAATCGCGCGACTACCAGTCGCGCGACCTCATCTAGTCGCAAGTGTGAATAGACCTTTAAGCAGATGCTGTACCACAGCTGTAATGCGTATTTTGGTTCCCGTGAACAGGCTTGCTCGAAGAGCAATCGTTGCTTATAAGTGCCGCTAATATATTTTCTTGAACGTAATAAGATTTTAGCACTTTGAGAAACATTGTACACAATCTACATTTTTATGTTATTATCGCTTGTTGCAGTCAGACAAACCGATGAGACTTTAAACAACGTGTTCTGCATTTAAAAAAATGCAAAAACTCAATGAGAACCATAGCACAAGACCAAATTTACTGTTACGCTAACGCAATCACAAAACTATTTTGACAAGCAGTCGTGAAACCTACTTTAAAAAGCAGCCGCCCAGAGAGGGTTATTACAAAGCACCAAGAGCTTATTTCTAGCATGAACTTCGGATGTGAAACCTTCGAGTCTCCCGAGGCTTGTGAACGGCCTGAAAAACGACTCACAACAGTCGACTGCCCATACCAATGTTACTATCGCCCCTTAAGGCCCTTGCTTTGAATACTTGTTTAACGTTTTCTTTGAAGAGCCCAACTCCCACCAAAGGGGCAGCTGTTCTTGTTATGTATTTGTTTGTTTCGCGCGATGCTGTTTTTGTTTTTTAAACAAGAATTCAAATTTAAACTCAATTAACCCTCACTATGTGCCTTATCATTTGGTAGTATGAGAATCACCGCACTCAGTAAGGCCTACACGGACCTTTACAAAAATTTCATCTTTTGAAAACAACAAATATTTGAGTAGCCTAATGTACTCTTTATACTTCTGCTTTTTTGCAAATGATTGGTTAATAATTAAAAAAAGGACTAATGTGCACAAAACACTTACTCTCAGGAAACCAACACCGCTTGCTTCCCGGCATCTTTCCACATCCTGCAGGAAAGTTGATAGCACTTAGTTCAGGAATGTATATACTTGTCAGTCGGAAAGTAAACTGCATAACATAGCTGAGGAACTACACTGTTTAAATGTGTACAATTCAAACTACATCAATACTCTTCCCAAATAAGTATTGATTTATTTTGTGAAAATATTGTGAATTATGTTGAGCATTATCGTAGCACAGAAAACTAAATAAAAAAAGATCAATAAAAAAGGAGTCAAACAGCGGCAGCGAATAGTGATGGCACTTAATCACATCAAACTCCTATCATAATTAAGCGAGATGTCAACACATTTAGTAAAATGTGTGAAGTAACTCATTAGAACGTCTTGCACATTGAATCTTCGCGATGTTTTATTGTGTAACAAACTTCATTCGATAAATTTTATATAGTTGTCAAAGCTGTCTTACTTCTGATACCTGGTGAATAGTTTCCTCACACGAGCTTCACATTTTCTCTCCAAGATATGCCTATATGTCGCACGTCGCATGGTTCCAAGGCACCTTTTAAATGTATATTTATTAAGTTAAACATGAACAGCTGCGCAGACCTAAAGTTGCAAATTAGTGAAAATGTCTTTACGAAGCAGTCACAGCATGAGAACTATAGGCTGATTATTCGATGAATAGGTTTTTGAATTCATTTAGCTTATAGAGAAGCAGGGCAGTTACAGAGAGATTATGAGGTGAGCAGTTTGTGGCAAGAGCTCAGCAGTAAAACTGAAGAAAGCTGTGCAAAGTGCTATCAATGTCGCTCTATGTAGTTTTTTAGGTTTTATATTCTCAGCAATCAGGAACAAAATGCAGAGGTTAAACCATCCTTCAGCCATGACAAGACCATTAGCCATCAGCTGGTGCTGCGTTCGCTGCTGCTGCTCCGATCTTGGCTAAATTGCGCACTTTGTAATCTTCGCGGCGACGGGATAATTAGGCTACACTTGGCTGACACATTCCATTTCCTCCATTTAAGGTTTTCCTCACAACAATAATCTGTGCATCTGCAATAGATCACAAAATTCTGATTTATACTGTTTTCCACACAGATGTATTTGCAGTCATACCTCTTTTCTCGATATAAATTAAAGCGAGTGCAAGGGGTGCATATCCAATTGGCCGCAAAGCCTTTTTTTTGTAAATGTCACATGAGAGCTTTAACTGTCTAAACGCAGCTTCTAACAAAACACTTTTGTACCGTGATCAATGCACTGCCGCCAGCGTCAGAAGCCAGAAACTATAACAATTGCTTTGTGCAGTATCAAGATCGAGGGCATTCCTGGAAATTCTTTCAACGCTCACTCAAAACGGATATTGATTATTGAAATATACTGTAAGAGTTTTGCCTTCTGCGAAAGCTTCTAAGGTTCCTTGTAGCCATTTTGTATTCATGGAATCGTTTACCTGTAGAAGGGCGAGATGAGATATCGCCACGCACAGACACCATGTCCGCCAAATGCCACTGTTTAGAGAACAATGTGTTATCGTGCGGGAGTTGAATCTGCGCAGCATAGACATGGCTGCGTTCACTCGATGCTTATATATTTAAACTAATCTGATATATATATATATATATATATATGCGTGTGTATATTGTTACCCCGCCTAGCGGCGCATGAGAAGCAGCAGAAAGAGAAGAAGAAGAAGCAGGGGAAGCGAGCCGCGCGCAGACTGGTCTGGGTTTTCTGAGCCGTGTGCGTCCGTCCTTCATACGACGTTCATCTGTGTTAAAACCATTTCATCCGTTACATTTGGTAGAGGTGCTGGGTAAAAACGTTCTGGATCCGCCAGTACCTCGTCGCAGCCGTCGTGTAGCAGGTTTGCCACCTTTATCTCCTCAACAGCACCTTTCAATGGCTGCCACCCGCACGACGCAGACTCATGAACAGCGACCTGAAGAGACGACGACCTTTCCGCACCAGCGAGAGCCGCGTACGCTCCACGGTGAGCCCGAAGATGACGTTGAAGAATGGCTCCGACATTATGAAAGATGCATCAAGTACAACCGCTGCAATTCGATCGCACGTCTGTACAATGTTGTTTCTTCCTCGCTGGCACGGCTCTGACGTGGTTTGATAACCACGAAGAACTCCTCATGACCTGGGACCGATTCGTTGAAGAAATTACGAAGTCCTTCGGGGACCCCCTTGCTTAGAAGGAACGCGCTGAGCATCAACTTTTCCAGAGAGCCCAGCTGCCCGGTGAGACATGCACACGTTACATCGAGGAAATATTGAAACTTTGTCGCATTGTAAACAGGCAGATGTCAGAAGAAGACAAGCTAGGGCACCTTCTCAAGGGGATTTCTGAGGATGTGTACAACTTCCTTATTTCGCGGGACACCCTTGCCACAGTAGCAGATGTCATCAAGCAGTGCCGGGCATTTCAGGCTTAAGGCACGTTGGATAGCACCCAAATTTGGCCGTCTTTCTAATGTCACAACTGTCGCTGGTATCGACATTCTGGAGGCTGACGACATCGCTTCTACGATCAGAAGGATTATACGCGAATGGTTTAAAAGAACGTTTAGACGGGCTAGATGGTTTTCAGCTTCAGATGGCATTCTTAGCGCAAAAAAACCACACACGCACACGAGAGAAAAGGAGGGACACGTGACAAGCGCTTGTCCCGTGTCCCTCCTTTTCTCTCATGTGCGTGTGTGCTTTTTTGCGCTAAGAATGCCGTCTGAAGATTATACACTAGGAGCTGGATATTCAGCGGCAACGTATATATTTCGATGCACCTTTCCACCCGACATCGAGGTCCGTATCATCATGGGAACAGCGCACGCCATGGGCTGCACAAATAACTCCGAACCAGCTTACAACAAAGGCGTGGCGCGGAACCTGCAACCAACATCGCGCCCTTATTTCCTGCAGCATCCAGCCCATCCGGATTAAGTGTCTCGTGGTGCTCCTCGTCGCGTTTCTGTCGCCCCATCTCGGCCTCCAAGGGATCCTGAAGTGAACTACCAGAGCCGCCAGTCACTTCTATGTTGTTGTGACCATGCATATTCCGCGCTTGCGCGCACTATTGTGTGCCTGTGGGCATGGTATTGATATGTGCTGTTTGTTCTAGGGCTCTAAGTGAGCGTGTTCACATGAATCTTTTTGTGTGAGTATGCTTTGCTTTGTCGTGACCCTACAACTGCCATGTTGGCCCTTTCAAGGGAACTCCAAGAAAAATACAAAGAAACGTCGCCCTGTGAGAAATAGCCGGAAGTGCTTTTGTTCAACTGTTCACCCTTCCCGTCGAAAGGCGCTATTGTCAAGTGAGGAATGCTATTGTCCAAAGGAGACGATCGGAGTGACACGTCCGCTGACGTACAGGAGAAGAAAGGAGCATGAGGATTACGACCATTAGAGGATTTCCCGTGAATGCAGGAAAGAGTTGCAATTGCCGGAAAGGGACAATGCTGGGAGCAGTATTCGTGGCGCACACATACACTTGGGTTTCTGAGAAGTAAATCTACTTGCCGGAACCAACATAGCGGATCTTTGCAGAAGAATCGAAATTTACCTCCTCGCCGTTCCTAAGATCTACCCGACAACAATTGACCACGACCGACGAAACAATACTGGACCAGTCAGTGCATCAGACCATCAGTGCAGTGATGTGTTCAATTGGTTGCCGATATCTGAGGGGTGTGCCCTGGAACTGATTGGGCAGCATCTTCAGAGAGGGGCTGGACATAGGGGATTTAAGGACGTTGCAGAGCACGAAATGGCGCTCTGAGCCCTGGGTAAACGGCTCATCCAGACGCTTCTCGCTATGAACTCTTAACGCGTGCCATTTTGCTGATATACCCTTTTTTCATGTAAATAAGTTCTCTCAAAGTGCCATTAAACCTGCTTGTATATACTTTACCAACATCGAAGATTCAATCCTTCATCAACCCGGAGTCTCTGCACGCTACCAAGTGAAGGCCGGGTCGACTTAGTCCCAGCGTCACGACAATGTTACGGCTATGGGGGCAGCGGACATATCTTCCGCTTTTGTCCGTGTCGTCAAATTACCTGACCCCCTGTCCAACGAGCACCACGCTTCACGAATGGTGCCCAGTGGGAGCAGCAGCCACCCGCTACCTTCTATCAGCCCTCTTCGCCTCAACGCCTTGCACGGAATGACTCCCCTGTGTCCGATCGCAGCATCACCCCCCCCCCCCCCCCGCCGCAGCGACCACCCCGTTCTCCATCCCCACGTCGCCGCTTTGTTTCTCCACCTCTGGGAAACTAGGTGGTGCGAACGATGGAGGTTAGGTCGCCGGACGGTCCATTTCACGCATACCTCTGCCTATCGTCATGCTAAAGAACAAAGTGTGAGTGTGTGTAGACAATGTTAAAACGGATGCTTTGGTTGACACTGGCGCCGCTGTGTCAGTTGTGAGCCTTTCATTTAAGAACCGCCTTCGACACAAAGTTATGTTTGTGTGGGACAAAAACATTACGTTTTCTGGAGGTGGGGGTGAAACGTTAGTTCCGATTGGCCGGTGCACTGTTTCAGTTGTCATTGGTGACGAGTGCTACAGGAGAGAATTCGTTGTATTGAGACGTGCCACGCATGACGTTATCTTGGGTGTTGACTTTTTGCGCGAGTGTGGTGCGATTTTAGACTTTAGCGCCAGTGAAATTTATTTGCAGCCGAACATTATCCCTACATTAATAGATACCATGCTCATGCCTCAGAG
The DNA here is from genome assembly GCF_055883805.1 of Amblyomma maculatum. Lineage (NCBI taxonomy): Eukaryota > Metazoa > Arthropoda > Arachnida > Ixodida > Ixodidae > Amblyomma > Amblyomma maculatum. Next base: position 130,472,483 of record NC_139354.1, read on the forward strand.
TCATGAAGGAGTTCTCGCCCTGAATGAAGATGTGCTGCTGCCTGCGATGACGGCAATATTTCTCACCGTGAAGTCATCTGAATCATCTGAATCTTTCATGGGTAAACACTCAATAGTCTTCGAGCCAGATGTCTCAAATGGTGCGAAACAAAATATTTGGTGCCACGCTCCGGTCGTCGAGGCGGAGGATGGTCGCGCATACCTCTGGGCTGTGAACGTGTCAGAAGAGCCTGTCCGTCTTTCTTCTGGTTTGACACTCGCGAGATTTGAGAATTATGTGACTCATACCGTGACTGAACGTCGTATTCAGCAAGACATTTTGACAACGCATACCCAAGTGTTCGGCTTTGCCTCTAACGGATCGGGTAGCCATTTCCCAGCTTCTCGGCTACAGCACAAAAAAACACAGGAAATGCACCCCCATTCGAAAAAAACCTTACAGAGTCTCCCCGACAGAGCGCAAGATAATTCAAGAACAGGTGAACGAAATGCTGCAGAAAGGAATCATCCGAGAATCTTCCGCTCCATGGCCCGCACCTGTAATCCTAGTGCGAAAAATGACAATTCTTGGCGATTGTGTGTAGACTACCGTCGTTTGAATGCGGTAACAAAGAAAGACGTATACCCATTACATCGCATTGATGACGCTGTCGATTGTCTGCATTCGGCGTCATCTGTTGATTTGCGATCTGACTATTGGCAAATTCCTCTGCATCCATCCGACCGTGAGAAGACTGCTCTTGTAACACCAGATGGTTTATACGAATATAATGTAATGCCCTTTGGATAATGCAACGCTCCCGCGACGTTCGACCGATTTATGCCTCAAATTGGAAATATGCATGTGCTACCTTGACGAAGTTGTTATTTTTGGAAAGACCTTCCAAGAGCACAATGAGAGGCTCCATAATGTTCTTGAATGCATTTGCAAAGCGGGCCTCATTTTGAATTCGAAGAAGTGCCATTTTGGAGAGCGACAAACTTTAGTTCTTAGGTTCCTCGTCAACGAGGATGGTATCAGACCGGATCCACAGAAGATTGCCGCAGTACGCGACTTCGAAACTCCACTCACCCTGAAAAGTCTTCGGAGCTTTCTTGGCCTCTCTTCTTATTTTCGTCGCTTCATTGCTGGTTTTCCGCAACTTGCTCACCCCCTTACTTCTCTACTGTACAAGGATTCGCAATTTGCGTGGACCCCAGAGTGCGAATCCTCTTTCAATCTGCTCAAGTGTTCCCTAACTTCAGCACCACTGCTGCGCCACTTCGACCCTTCTGCTGTGACGGAGGTTGACACTGACGCCAGTGGCATCGGTCTTGGGGCGGTGCTTGTACAGCTGCATAGTGGGGCTTAGCACGTTGTTGCATATGCCAGCCGCACGTTGACAAAAAGTGAACGGAACTACACAGTTACCGAATTGGAGTGCCTCGCAGTTGTGTTCACTGTGCACAGGTTACGAACATACCTATATGGACGCTACTTCACCATAGTTACTGACCACCATTCGCTATGCTGGCTCATCGGACTTCGCGATCCATCTGGTCGTCTGGCACGCTGGGCAATGCGCCTACAAGAATACAACTTTGGTGTCGCGTATACGAGTGGACGACATCACAGTGATGAAGACTGCATGTCACGGCACCCATTGCCGACTTCCGTTAACGATGAAGACGGCTTCGACAGGTGTTTAGCCTCAATCGCGTCGACGTTTCCTAGTATGGTGACCTTTAGGCGAGAACAACGCAACGACCTGTCACTACAGCCTCTTATACAAGACACAGAAGGAAGAGCAGTGTCAACGCAGTTTACTATTGAATACGGTGTTTTGTTCAAGAAGAACTACTCAGTTGATGGGGCTGCCCTCCTTTTGGTCGTCCCAAAAAGTCTCCGTGCCAAAGTTTTGCATGTCATGCACGATGACATTACTTCTTGATATCTAGGCTTCTGTCGTACCCTGCACCGAATTCGCCATCGTTTTTATTGGCCACAAATTTATAAGACAACCAAGCAAAACGTTGCGACATGTCATCAATGCCAGCGACTTAAGGCACGCACCACCATGCTGGCCGGACCTTTACAACCCGTCAAGCCACCTACCTCACCTTTTGAAAAGATTGGAATTGACCTGCTTGGTCCATTTCCAAAGACTGTAGAGGGCTGCTGCTGGGTTGTCGTCTGCGTTGGCTATCTTACCAGATATGCGGAGACTGCTGCTCTCGCTACCACATAGGCTGCTGATGTTTCCTCGTTTCTTATGCATTCCGTTATTCTTCGCCATGGCGCACCCCGCGTTATTTTAAGTGATCGTGGTGGCAATTCACTGCTGATGCCGTGGGAGAAATGCTCCGACTTTGTGGTTCACACTACCGACACTCGGCACCGTATCATCAGCAGACCAACGGTCTCCCCGAGCGCACCAACCGCACCTTGACAACCATGCTGTTCATGTACGTCTCATCTGACAATCGCAACTGGGATACAGTGCTACCGTGGGTGACGTACGCTTATAACACTGCAAATCATGAGGTTACCGGCTATTCTTCTTTCTATTTACTCAATGCAAGAACTCCCCACGTTTTCCTTGACACCATCTTCCATTTTTCCCCAACGATGATGCGTCTGTCTCCCAGATATTATGCCGTGCCGAAGAAGCCCGTCGTATAGCCCGTTTACTTACACTGGCTTCTCAAAACCGCTCGAAAGAATACTACGATCTGCATCATCGTGCAGTTACTTACTCCCCTGGAGACTACGTCGGGCTTTGGACGCCCATTCGCAAGCGAGGACTATATTAGAAGTTTCTCTGCAAGTACGATGGCCCCTTCGGCGTGTTGGACCAACTGAATGACGTGAATTACGCTATCGCCAAAGTCAAGACGGATAACCGCCGATCCCGCAGGACACAAGTTGTTCATGTGGCTCGCTTGAAACGCTGCCACCTTCGATCTGCCTAATTTTATCGAGGACGAGAATCGTTTGCCCGGTGGGAATCGTTATGCCGCGTAGCGGCGCACGAGAAGCAGCAGAAATAGAAGAAGCAGGGAAAGCGAGCCGCGCGCAGACTGATCTGGGGTTTATGAGTTTCATACGACGTTCATCTGTATTAAAACCATTTCATTTGTTACAATATATATATATATATATATATATATATATATATATATATATATATATATATATATATATATATATATATATATATTTTATTTACATTTATTTATAGGTACTGAGCTCTGGTACAGATCATAGCAGGGTGGGAAAAACAAATAGAAATACAAGCATATAAAAGCACTCAAATTCATTAAATTTGCAGGCACTTTTCAAACATTAGTAAAGAACTTTCAGTTACAGTCTCGCTATTAAGTTTATTCCATTCCGTAATTGTCCTCGGAAAGAAAGAATTTTTAAAACAGTTATTTCGCGCGTTCACAGGGGTTATTGTTAGTGCATGCCTTTGTCTCGTATTATAACCTGAAGAGTAAGTAATATAATTGGAAGTGTTAATATTATAATGACCTTTTACGAGCTGGAAAAGAAACTTTAATCGGCAGATACGATTGCGCTCAGTCACAGAAGGTAATCCACTACGCTTCACAAGCTCGCTGACAGACGCACGGCCATATGAATTAAATACAAACCTAACGACGTTATGCTGTATGCGCTCAAGTTTATGAATGTTAGTTAAGGTGAAAGGGTCCCATATAATTACGGAATATTCTAACAGTGGACGGACGAGGGAGTTGTAAGCTAATAGACGGACACTGGGCGGAGATGACTTCAGTGAGCGCCTCAAGAAAAAAGTTTGCGCAGTGAATTAGCTACAACCGCATCTATGTGTTTTGTCCATGAAAGGTTGTTAGTAATCCATAAGTCCAAATATTTATATTCTGCTCCTCCAATAATGATGTGTTGTTAGTACCGTACACAAAATGAAGAGGACTTTTCTTGTGTACTGTAAACTTGGAAACAGTATGAAGCAATTTTTCACTTGTATATATATATATATATATATATATATATATATATATATATATATATATATATATATATATATATAAATATATATATACAAGTGAAAAATTGCTTCATACTGTTTCCAAGTTTATTTGTAATCGACGTTTCGGCAGGAGCCCTGCCTTTCGCAAGTCTTGAGAAAGGCAGGGCTCCTGCCGAAACGTCGACTACAAATAAACTTGGAAACAGTATGAAGCAATTTTTCATTTGTATGTAACCTCTAGCAACCAAGTACGTCTATTTACTTATACTATATATATATATATATATATATATATATATATATGTGTGTGTGTGTGTGTGTGTGTGTGTGTGTGTGTGTGTGTGTGTGTGTGTGTGTGTGTGTGTGTGTGTGTGTGTGTGTAACACAGGTTGTTCCACGTCCACGGCTATAATTGAGGGTGGCGCTGGTGAACACTCTCATGGTTCGTATGCAGGCAACATTAATACCCAAGAAAGTAACAGGTGGGACCGCGGCCAATGTAGCTCAGTTGGAAGAGCACCGGATGCGATATTCGGAGGTCGTGGATTCGGTTCCCACCATCGCCAAGTTTTTTTTTTCTTCTGCTTTGTGTTTAACTACCTTTCCCCTAAACAGATTACATTGCTAATTTATGTGATTACCGAAGTAAAAAATTAAAAAATAGGCATAAAAAAAAATCCAAAAATGCTTTCACTGGCCTCGCCAACTGTTGGCTTCTTTCCTTCACACACACACACACATATATATAAATATATCAACTCCAAGAAGGTATCCACAAACACCCCAGCTGAATATTGGAAAGCTACAGCACCCTGATTCTCGATCGTTCCTCGTAGTTGTTTCAACCAGCTTTCTTGTGGGTGCAGTAGGATGATGTGTTAGGCGAGTTGTCGAAGTTCATTTTGGTTGAGAAAACAGCGCAAAAGAACGAAGGACAAAGTAACAAGAGCACACAGACGAGCGCTGACTCGCAACTACATTTTTATTCAAAAAACAAAAACATGTATATATAGCATCACATAACCTTTCCTTCCCAGCACACATGTCCGGAGCATACCTTAGAACGCCACATCATAGGAAAACAGAAACACCCCAACAAACCGAAATCAGGAACAACGCAATAAAATACACAAAAGACAGAAAAAAGCTAAAGGAACAGGTGTAAAATCTTTAAAAACACACAATCACTGCAAGTGCTGTCAAGAAAGGCTATTTGTTTATGAACTATCAATAACGATGGCTGGTTATCGCATTCATCTTGTCTTTTGAGAATGTGGTATGCTTCACTAACTCCTTTGTTGCCTTATCTTTATGACGGAATAAAATACGCGTTTGCGCGAATAGTGGTCTGCACACTTTGTCATTAGCATTTGAGAAATCTTGGCAGTGTTTTTTAGATGGGAATACGCTGATTCGGAGAGTTATCTGAGATGTTTTCTGAGCTGAACATTGACACACCGGCCGGTCTGTGCAATATACACTTTCTTGCATAACAGAGGAATCTCGCAAACTACTGAGCATGCACATTTCACACATCTTGACTTATGTGATATGGCACAATGCAAGGCGCTGTTTCTTGTCAAATTCCCGCACCGGTTTCTTTTCATGCTGTAAAGCCCCCCAACCTTTGTGATGCAGAAAACAACGACCACGTAAAACTTTCCCGCAATCTTTTTAGATTATGTGCAGTTCGATGCACATACAGAATTACTGCAATTTTTTGTCTTTACTTTTTAATAATGCATTTGAGAAGTGTTCAAGTACGACGCGTAATAACTTTTCTCAAGTTGCGGCAGTCACTACTTTTGGATAACCGGTGGCTTCTATCCTTTGCACTTGCAAGTGCGCACTATCTGCTATGCAGTGGTGATACGAATGTGTCAGGCTTGAACGTATGTTGGTCATTGCAATTCCTATTTTCACTAGTTTTGAATGCGCCGAGCCAAAATTTAGGATTGGTTTTTGGGATCTTGGCGAATACATTCCTTAAAAATGTCTTTCGTAAATGTGGACTTTAAACTTAAACATTGGAGAGCATTTTAGACCGGCAACTTGAAGATAAAAGGCAATGCTTTGCCACATTCGTAAAACAACTTTAGAATGTGATTTCTTCTTGCATTTAAACAGGAAATATTGGAGTAGTAGGGCACTAATCTCGCAGTGCACCTCAATGACTGCTTCATTTGCAAAGATTAAAAATGTGCAGCTGACCTTCACAATGTGAAGGTTTTGAAATGGAATATGGACAAGTTAGCAAGTGAAATCTTCAAAGAATGTGCAATCAGGAACTCGGGAGACCAATGTGTTAGCACGCCTTCTGTGGTATTGTTGAAAAAGGAATTAGATTCTTTACGCTTATCGGCAGGACGTTAAAGATAAGGAAGTAGAAGCTTGCAGCCATGAAGTGAGGGCAGAAGATGCGCGGGTGCTGATCGACATAGTTCTCAGTGCAGCGTTGTCCTTGTGTATGTGTTTGGTTTACCTCTTTTGTTTTGTTACCTGTTGTGCGGCCTTGTTCATGATTTGTGTCTTTGCCATTTTGACCGCAATTTATTACGTACTGGGAAATAACGCGACCCTGAAGAACGTGAGAAATAGCGATAATCCTTGAAAAATCATGGGTAAAGTAAGCAAGCTTACCAGTCAAATGGTTTATAGATGATTACATCGTCACCTGCAGTTGTTAAATAACCCGCCATCCACAAGCGGAGAAACTTAAACGCTGCACTTGTTTGAGTGCTGCAGGTAACATCTCAGCTAAATTCAGTGGCACTGTACAACGTCAGATTATGGCAAAGCAGCAGTGAGGATGGTTCCCGGGGATTATACCCTCGAATGGTGTTTTAGGGGATAGCTGTATCATTGGACAGATCGGAAGCTGCTGGTTGGTCCTCTATGGAAATGTGACAACTAGCAATATGCTGAAAAAGATTCGTAAAGTTCGACGAAGCGTTGAACGGTCAGTCGAGGGAGAGAACAAAGTGCATAGAAGCGTAACGAAGCGCTGTCTTTAACACCATTCATTGTTGAAGTGTGTGAAACGGCAGTTAAAGATTGAGTACATTCGCAAGGAGACAGAAAAAAGGGGCACATGGTTTGGCAAAAATGCATCTCCCAATGAATTTGATGTGAAACGTGAGTTATCCAGATGAAAGTAGAAAACCTAATAACGGCCTGTATTCTGTATATACATATTGTACACGTGGCACATGGATGGCTCACTGCAGGTTAACAACTGGACATCCTCCACCGTGGTACGGTGCTTGCTGTCATGACGGCAAGAAAAGTATTCCGCGCCACACACGGCGAAGCTTGTCTTTTAGCCAAGCGATCCTCAAACGACGGTTACAGCTCATGCTTGAGACGTGAAAATACAGTAACTGTTCACCTGGAATGACTGATCCGTGTAAACGGACTTCGCAAGCCTTCTTTTAAAAAAGACACTATTGTCTTACACGCTTGGCTTCTGCACAATATAATTGTACCGCACAGACATTTTTAGTTGAACTATTCGCGTAGTCTAGAGCAGTGGCTGGAATTCACAAGCAGGAAAGAAAGCTTCTTTTGACCGCAGAGAAAAGTGCAGAATACGTAATCGTTTTTGATTGGAACAGATACCAATGATGGTGCCATGAAGAAATTTTACACGAATTTCATGAATTCCACCAGACAAGTGGAAGTGTTTGATATCCTTGTACTATCCTCGCAATTCTAGCAATCTTGTGCTTGGTGAGGGGGACCGCTTGCTTCAAGCGAAAGCAAAGATGAGAAGAAATACACTAACATAATCTGCCTTTCATTGTCTGACTTGTACAAGAAATTATTTAAGGTTCATGTTCATTACAACTTGGGCAAGTAAATAGCCACATGCTCAAGCGTAGTAAAAGATCGCATATGAATCGAAATCAGGGCACTTTTCTTATTACACGAAATGCTTTTAAGGCTTTTGCCTCAGATGCTCAAGAATATTTCTTTTCTTTGTTAGTAATGTCAAAATTTAAAACATGACTATAAGATATATGTTGAACATAACTACGACTTACTGAAGAATAAATATTTAGTTGCAATGTTTTTTCCGCTTTACAATTAACTTCGAACTATACAAAACAAAAACTATTCTAGAAAACAAGATAAGTAATTATTAAACATACGTGGCCTGGGCTTCCATTTTTTGGCGCTGTCGGCTAGTAGAATCAAACAGAACAAAGCAGCAAAACCTAGCAACAGAGTAAGGGTACGCATTGCGGAGCTCAACCCTACAGAAGTAAGGACCAGATTCGTGTTTAACGCGATCTTCCCCTCTTTATTAAAGCAGCCGAGGTTGATATTTACAATATTCTGCAATCGCAGTCCTGGATAGGCATTTCAGAGTTTCCCAGTATGCGCTCATACTATCTCTTCACATGAACTTTGAATCTCCTCGCTCAGCCAACACATACTTCCCTTGGGGGATATATGACAACGAAAGAACTTTTCTTTCCTTAGAAGGTAAGCCAGAATTATGAATATGTCACTGCTTATACCTTTCCACAGATGAGAACTATCTCTTGTTCACCTTTCTTGAAACAGTCAGCATTGAAATGTTTTACCACAACAAATATTTTATATTTCTATAAGTAAACATATAACCTATATAAATAAAAATAATCATTTTATCTTAAAAAAGTTCATTTTGGTTTTTCTAGAGCTTTTGCAATATCAAGAAAGACGATACTATAGATCATTCCGCGACCCTCAGAGATGACGGTTTGACTGGGCTGTTAAGTTAGTTAGTCATCCTGTGTTTCTACTTCTACGAGAGCAGCCCATTTCCTAATATGGCAGCGCCCTTCAGCCCTTCGTAAAATTGCCTATACATTCAGGGGATGATAAGCGGATCGCGTCATGATTAGAATACTGATTATTTCCACCTAGATTCTTTAGTAAGGGGCCCTAGAAAAATGCTCTGCGAGCTTTCACAAGGTACACTGCGAACTTTCGCCGCCTCACTCACTATTCCTACCCATACCTGTCTTTGTGTGGTGGCCATGCACAGTGGCTGGCTCATTGAAAACGACTATATGACGGGAGTTCGACGATATACATCCGGGCGGAACACTTTCTCTGAGTGTCTAGGGCATTTCAGTGGTTTTGCGTATGTATTTCGGGAACGTCGTCCCGTGACATACGAAGATTTATCCGCATTTTCCGTGATATTCCGCGTCATCAGACATGCTTGATACATCGACTTCGTTTAAACGTGGCTTTCACGCGCAAATACTTACATTTAATTGGACAGCTGGACTCACCGGAATGTTTAACTTGTGGCATCCCAGAGACTGTGGACCATGTATTATTGGTGTGCCCAGAGTATGCGAACGAAAGAAATGTGCTAGCTGCTTCCTTGAAGCGTTTAGACAAGAGGCCTCTGTCGGAGGAACTGCTGCTGGGCGCTTGGCAGGACAAGGGGAAGGGCGTCCAGGCAGTGCGCGCTCTTTGCCGTTATTTGAGCGCCAGCGGACTTGATTCACGTTTGTAAAGCAAGCTGCTGTGTCTGTATATATATTTCATATGCCTTCTCCCACATCGTCACCCATCATGACCTTCTTTCTTCTCTCCTTCCCCTTCCCCAGTGCAGAGTAGCAGGCCAGATTTGAATCATTCGGGCCAACCTCTCTGCCTTTTCCTTTCAATAAATCCATCTATCTATCTATCTATCCGCATTTTCCTGGGCGTCCGACCAGACTGGCGTCTCGCTCCAGGAGTTCTTTAAAGAAGCATTGCACCCTTCCACATCGATGTTACCTTACAGTGCTCACATTCAAAGCCGTTCTTTATTTTTCTCAGAAAGAAAAAGATCCCCGAGCAAAAAGCTACTTACAAAGTAGCTTGACTGGGCCCGGAGCCTTCTTCAGGGCAACATACAGCATACAGCATTCATACATGCTGATGGATCCTAAATAAATAAGAGAGTTTATGGTTAATAAACACAAATATATAAACATGTGAACAACTTTCACCAATGAAAAAAAAAAATTGAAAGTGGGAACAATGAAACCGGTAGTAAAAAATGAGAAACCCATACAGACAAGCAAATATGAAATATAAAGAAACCAGAACGCTCTACTACTCAGCTTTCGTGGAATCCATGAGGACGAAAACAAACTACACTTGAATGCATATATTACTTCTGAGATAACACAGATAGCAAACGAAGGCACGCCAGAAAAAACGAAACAGTTGATACTCAAGAGAAAAAAAACTATAATTGCTTATGATATATTTCAGGAAATTCCTCAACAAAACGTTCTTCTTGAGACCGGGATTTTCATGCCACTTTTCATTTGCCTTCAATGTAGCCGGTATCAAGAATTAGTACGTTGCTGAGGTACGGTCGATTTGAGATTTTGCCCTGTATGTCTAGGTCGGTCTGTTTGTTTTAAGGATGCTAATTTCCGAAGGATGTTTCACCGGTGAGAAGCCTTATATTTCCTTAGAAGCAAAACGTTATATTGAAGCATTTTGTTCACTGGTGAAATAATATGTAGAACAAATAACGGTGCGGTATGGGCTGGATAATCTGCAGATGGAATATTACGAATCGGTTTTTTTGCATACGAAGAAGTTGGTTTATATGTGTTTGGGCAGCGGTTCCCCAGACGAAATGGCAATTGTTGATTTGTGAGTGAAATAATTCGTGGTATATTATTTACTTCATTTCCATTGGAAGCATATCACGACATGGACACTGCACAACTACCGTTTTTGATAATATACTAGTGATGTGTTAAATATGGCCATACGAGTTAAGATGCTCTTCAAAAATTATAGAATTTTATGCTTGTTGGCGACTTCAATGTCATTGACTCAGGGAGTTAGCGACAGAGGTGCAGGTGTTATACGGTTTACAGGACGAAAAACTATTGATTTAGATGCTTTCTTGGTGTTCACGTGTAAGGAGTAAAGATTGGACCAATGCAGCAACGTTTCTAAAATTGAATTTCCAGTAACCGGTACTTCATTTGAAGCTCTGCTGTAATGAAACAGGCTAGCCTCATAGGCGTAAATTATAAATTCTGCCATTTATAATTTACCATTTTCGCAAAGTCATTAATATATACATTATACACAAGAAGGGCCTAATATATTTCCCTACGAAACACCACACTTCACATGTTCAAAGGGGGAGCACTAGCCATTAATGCTAACACATTGTTCGCGTTTATTGAGGTATGATTCAATAGGCTGCAATGCATTTCTTCTGGCTCCATATCTACGCAGAATATATTCTTGAATATCATGATTAATGTAGTCAGAAGCTTTATTAAAATCAATAAATATACCATAAAGTTCGTAGCTTGTCTAATATATTTTTAAATTATTTATTTTTGTGTCAGCAAAGCAGACTCAGTTGATAAGCCCGGGCGGAAAACAAACTGAGTGTCATCGATAAGGGAGTGTCTATTAGAGAAGCGTTCTAGACGCGTACGGAAATTTTTTCTAGTTACTTTGAGAATATGGGAAGAATCGACACCCAGCGGTAATTGCTCATTTCATGATTTGAATCACCTTTCTGGAGGACAATAACTTTCGCTTGCTTCATTTTCATTGGAAATATGATAGGTTGAAAATGTGCGATAAGTGAAGCACAGTATGGTCGGCAACAAATTTAATTGGCTTAATTGTGAGACTCTCAGTGCCGGAGCTAGGAATGTTATTTAGCGCTATAAACGTTGGGAATACTTCTGATAGATATGTAGGCTGTAGAAATAAGGAGTTAGTTACAGGCTTCGTAACTGAGCAAGCTGCATCTTTGTTGTAAGTAGTATTCGGAAGATTGATAAAATACTCGTTGAAGCGGTCCGCTAGTGCGGCGGCCCGTCAATTATTAGTTGAGTGATGCAATCGTTTTGATAATGGCTGTCGATTACCTCATTCACCGCGCGCCACGTTAATTTCGGATTGTCGCCCCCGTTTTTATAAAACAGTGGTTCAAAATAACCTCTTTGTGCCCTGCGTAGTTCAGCATTCAATGAGTTCCTGAGTTTCTTGAATGCCATTGCATCACCTTTCTCCCTACTTAATGTGAACCTTTGATATAATCTATCTTTGGTTTTAATCCTCCGAATTTTCATCCTCTAGATTTATTTCTCCATGATTTCCTTATTTTTGTGTCTTCGCTTTGTTATCAAACGAAAATGAGAATTGTAGATGGTTTTAAACTTTTCAATGAAAGAGATGTAAGCATCATTAACACAAACATGGTTGTAGATGTCGGACCAATCCAAGTTTACTATTTTTTGCCTGAATTCAATTAGGTTTTCATAAGTCAATGATTAAAACTTTATAAATGAGTATGTAGTAGTTGTACTTAGACGCTTTTTTTACTGATACGAAAAGTGGACAGTGATCCCTAATTTTACAGGACGTAGTGCCAGCACAGTGACCACTTGGGTCAATAATAACGATGAAGTGAATAATGCTCACGCTGGATGGCGTAAATCATGTTGGCGAAGATGGTTTGGTTTAGTTTGCGGAGTTCAACGTCTCAAAGCGACTCAGGCTATGAGAGACGCCGGAAATTTCGACCACCTGGGGTTCTTTAACGAAGAGGTCACACTGGTAAATCTATTCGATTTAATTTTACTGCAGCATGTTAAAGATGTGGGGCTCTCCTCGTGCACATTAATATTGAAGTCTCCACCCAAAGCTAACCTATACCGGTTTAAAGAGCAGAATTCTCGAAGTTTGTTGAAATGTTAAAAAGAAGGCCCTAGTTTCCTTTTGAAGGTCGGTAGACAACGCATACGATGTATTTGTTGTGGTGCAATGTTAAAATTTCATACTGATCTGTCATAGTCGTAAAGTCCTCGGTGAATTCACATTTATAGCAAGCTTTTATGTAAATGGCAACACCCGGTACTTGTGACTGACTGTTTATATAGTAGAGTGAAAAGTGATCCAAATGAACAAAATCGCTTTTTTTTCTTGACACCGAGCGTCACTAAATATGTAGGAATCAAAATATTGCGGGAGCTCATTCAAGAGGCCATCAAACATTTCATGTTTTACTTCACTGAATGGATATTTAGGTGCAATGCTTTGAAAGAATTGCTTTTCTGTATATAGGTTCGAAATGTATGAGGAAGAACACGATCAAAATATTTTATAACTGACATTCATAGGGAGGAGAAACCTTAAGTTATTGACCCAGAACAAAAGGGCTGTCAAGACAATATTAAGGCGAAAGCCTTTAATGGCTCCTGCTGTCGTGGACAACATGTCTCTCGCTCAATGACGTCATAGAGGTCTCGACCAATCAAAAAGCACCACTATAGTATGCGCGAAAGCTGCCTTAATGACTACATGGCAATCAATGATCAATTACTATTTGAAGATAAAAAGAAAAACATAATTGTAAAAAACAATTTATTTTTACTAATCAGTGACTAATTAATTAATTTAATAACCTACATATTGAATCCTAAATACTCTTTGAATATTACCACTTGCGTAGCAGAATGCGGCTGTCAGGCTTTTGCTTTAGCTACTTTAGTCGCTAAATTAAGTCCCTCTTATCTTTATTAGCCGTGTTCGTCTAAAGGAAACTTGGCTTTGATTGATCCAAAAATAAATTATATTCTGCTCACTAGGCATCTGCATGAATATAGTTACTAACGTATGAAACCTGCAGCACTCGGAAAGCGAGACCAGAGAAAGTAAAAATAAACTGTGTCATCAGCAAATGTGCAACGGTAAGGGTCCTTTCTAGAATAAAGCTTAAAGCCTCTTGGGGCTTCCGCAACCATTATGAAGCTTTTTTCACAAGTAATGCGTGTAGGTTTTGAAACTGAAAACGATAAATGACGCTTTTATGACACACAATCATGGACCCGTCAAGGAAAAGAGAGCGTAAAACGAGAATGCTTTTTATACACCGCATGGTTGGAGAAGTGGAGGTCTGTGCTGTGTTATCAGGTTCAATCATGTCGGCGCAAAATACTACACTTGCAGCGCCCAGTTTTATGGAGAAGTAGTCATGCTTAGAACATCCTCATAGAATGCAATATTGACGGTTTTTGAAGTGTCGGTTTGTCAGGCAAACATCTGGCCATTTAGCACCCAGACGTATTTTCATTTTACCTCGCGTTTGCGTGCAGTGGCTGCACCGAGAAGGAGCTTTAGTTCTGTGCATAAAAGCTCATTTACGAACACCGCTGGGTCCGAGTAATGCTCAAGGTCTGTTGCATTCAGGTTTACCTGGCAAGCTTTGTGAAGAAAGGTGTTACGTGTCAGTCTGCGAGTGAATTGTACTAGTACGTTTTTAACCGCAGTTCTTTGTCACTGAGACACGATGAACAACTTCGATGTCAATGAAATCAAAAGGAATTTCCAATTTGCGTGCAGTCTTGGTCAAAATGTCAGGAACGTTTTCCGATAAACTGTGCGGGACATCTTTGATCTAAACGTTTTTATTACGCGAATACTGTTCCATGTTCCGAATTCGGCTTTCAGGAGCCTTCACCTGGTGCTCAAGTGCACTGCATCATGACTCAAGGTTTTCGTTAGCTTTTTTCAATGCCGCGCTTTCAGTTCACAGTTCTTCGTACCCGTCACGCATGTACTTTAAGCTCGCCTTGATTTCTCTCATTTCGTTTCTGAACTCCCTCTCAGACGATTCCATAAAATCCTTTAGGTCAGCCCGGATTTCTTGCTTTACCACTTCCATAAGGGCAACAAGCTCTGTTGGCACCGTTCAATTGAAGAAACACTGTGGCGGCAGCAGCAAGAGCCAATCCCTTCAAATATTTTGGCGCACCTTTCCAATGCGACGCTTAAGTAGGTGACGGCTGGCTTGACACTGGTGTTGTTATCAGAGCACGTGGCACCACTTCTGCATCCGACGGTGAGCCGCAGAGGCGAGCACGCCTGCGTAAAGTTCACAGGAACAATTGTGAACAAATCAAGTCTGCTGTCGCCGCTGCTGCGAAGTGATCTTCACCTCGGATGTCCGGTGGTTTTTTTTTAGCGGCGCTGTCGCTGCTTGAGCCAATCCTTTCGATGATCCTTCGGCGCCCCTTTCCAATTCGATGCTTAAGTAGGTAGCGGCTGGCTTGACACTTGTGTGGTTATCAGAGCAGGTGGCACCACTTCTGCATCCGACGTTGAGCCGCAGAGGCGAGCACGCCTGCGTAAAGTTCACAGGAAACATTGTGACCAAATGCAGTCCGCTGTCGCCGCTGCTGCGAAGTGATCTTCACCTCGGATGTCCGGTGGTTTTATAGCGGCGCTGTCGCTGCTTGAGCCAATCATTTCGATGATCCTTCGGTGCCCCTTTCCAATGCGATACTTAAGCAGGTAGCGGCTGGCTTGACACTTGTGTGGTTATCAGAGCAGGTGGCACCACTTCTGCATCCGACGTTGAGCCGCAGAGGCGAGCACGCCTGCGTAAAGTTGGCAAAAGTAGTTGTCCGGAAGATTGCGTTCAAAGGCGGCAACCTTACGTGAAATATCAAGGTAACTCCTATTCATCAAATTTTAGAGTAGTTGACACCGAAGCTACAGCAATGTCAGAAAATATCAAGCTAGGATGTAATGCCTCAATCTGCGGCAACATGATTGTGTGCTCTATTTTGCCGAAACTCGTGACACTAAGTGCTATACCGCACAAGTTCTAAGGTGCTCAAACGCAAGCTGCCCCCATGAGGCCGCTTTGATACATTGCCCGTGGATAAAAAGGAGCGTCTTTTGTGAAGCAAATGGTCAGAGCCAACAGACGCACCGCGAAGTCGAAGCAATTATTCTCGAAAGACGTGTCCGACGCAAGAGGGATTCTATAAGGGCCGCTGCCAACGACATCCCCTATGCCCTCCAAGAAACTCCATCACGGCCTTATCATATTTCACCTCGTCCAACCGTTACCTGTCCGCGTTATAATAAAGAGCATGGCCGCTCGGCAAAGGGACAAATGAAACTCTTGTCAGCTGACACTGCTACAAAACCAGGAAAATCTCCGCTCGAGCTCACATTGGTCGTGTTAATGAAGATCGAAATACAGACAAGGCAAAGCCAAAGTGTCTTTTCAGTATCTAAGTGTTGTTTCTTGCTGTGTCGTACCAACTATTCAACTACCATGCTCTTTTAGGCTTTGAGCATTTGCTTAGGAAAGGAGATTGGTATGATTTTGATGCGCTGCGAATGATACCTCGAGGATTAAAAAATCACCCCTATTCAATAGTGGTTTTTGCCGGAATCGCTCTTCTCTTAGCAGCGCCGTTCGTCTTATGTCCACAGTTCAACAGTAGAAACGAATGAAAGGTTTCTTCGTTGTACTCTTTTGTAATGTGAAATTCTTGATGCGCTAGAAAAGCTTCACATATGCAGTATAAAGGTAACATATTTTGGAGAAGCCCCCACGAGTAATCCCCCAGACTTCTAATAAGGAAGTAATTACTCATCGACATTCACTCAAGCTTAGCCAAATATCCCTTGAATATTTGACCAGCACTATTTCCACTTCAAGTTATAGATCAATTCTGTTCTCGCCCTGGAATCTGATCTGCTAACCATCCTGGCTAGCTCAGTCGATGGAGCGACTGCTCCGGAAAGGTGGTGGTGCCGCCTTCAATCCCCGGACTAAGGCGAGATTTTGTTCAACTACGAAGTTCTTAGAAAGCTCTCCTTCCTTTGCAGCCTTATTGCTGCACTTGGGTAGATGTCAATGACCAATTACTCCCTTATTAGAAATCTACTCCATCTTCGGGAATTCTCCTAAATATTTGACCAACATCATTTTCCCTTCGAGTTATCGATCAGTTCGCTCTCGTCCTACCATCTGCACTGCTCACAGTCCTGGTTAGCTCAGTAGGTAGAGCGACTGCCCGGAAAGGCGATGGTGCCGGGTTCGACCCCGGACCAGGAAAAATTTTTCTTTAACTACGAGGTACTTGCGAAGCTCTATAGCTTTTCTTTGTAGCATTATGGCGGCACTTGAGTGGATGTCAGTGAGTAATTATTCCCTTACCAGCAGTCTGATTATAGCATGAATAGATAGCTATCGCTCTAAAACATTCCTGCTCAGTGTCAAGATTGCCCGACACCTGTGTATTATTCTGGCATGCCCCATAGCGGAATGCTCACCCCTAGTGTATAACACTGTGCCAGTGGGACAGTGAGCGCAAGCTGCAAAACACCTACTTCGCATTGCTGGATTCGGCGAAAACGTGGTACCAGGATCACGAAGCTTCTTTTACCACCTGGGAAGGTTTTCGCCGAGAGTTGTTCGCAACATTTCGTACCGACGAGATGAAAGAAAGAGCCGAACTAGCCCTGCACTCAAGATCGCAGCAGCCAAATGAAAGTGTTGCCATGTTTATAGAAGGCATGGCGCGACTCTTCCATCGGGCGGATTCAGCTATGTCCGAGGCCAAGAAAGTGCGCCACCGAATGCGGGGTGTAAAGGAGTAGTTGTTTGCCGGACTTTCCCGCAAGCCTACGAAAACTGTGGCGGAATTCACAAAAGAGGTATGGAGCGCTCGTTGCAAGAGCGGAGCGCGCAGTACGGCCGACTTGCTTCTGTAGCAACCGCCCATCGCTACCCGCCTACGTCGCTGCCCGCTGAGGAACTTCAAGAGTTCGTGCGGAACATTGTGCCTAGAGCTCCAGAAACTGCACTTTGAGGCTCCCCAGGCAGGCGTCTCTGCAGTAGCGGACGTGGTCCGGATTGCGATCCGCCGAGTGGTGTAGCCGCCTCCAGTAGCCCCGCAACTAGAGCCCTACATAATGACTTACAGCGATGTAATTCCTCCTGTTGCTACTTTACCTCTTGTGCAGTACCAAGTCCCAGCTGTGCCCGTCCAACAGCAGGAATTCAGGCCCGCCATCCGTAAGGCGGACGTGTGGCGAACGCGAAACAACCGGCCATTGTGCTACCATTGCGGGGAACCTGGTCACGTTCGTCGCGAGTTCCCACCGCCAGATGGGTCTGAGGGGCTTTTCTCCCGACGCACCTCGACCGCGCTACGGTGAGCGACCACAGGAGATCGAGCACTCATCATCATCATCATCATCATCATCATCATCATCATCATCATCATCATCATCATCATCATCATCATCAGCCTGATTATACCCACTGCAGGGCGAAGGCCTCTCCCATATTTCTCCACTTAACCCGGTTCTGTGCTAGCTGCATCCACTTGACCCCTGCGAACGTCTTAATCTCATCCTCCCACCTAACTTTCTGCCGCCCCCTGCTACGCTTTCCTTCCCTTGGAATCCAGTTTGTTACCCTCAGCGACCATCGGTTATCCTCTCTTCGCACTACATGTCCTGCCCATGTCCATTTCTTCTTCTTAATTTCTACTAGAATCTCGGTAACTTGAGTTATTTCTCTGCCCACTCTGCACGCTTTCTATCTCTTAATGTTATCCCTACCATTTTTCGTTCCATAGCCCTCTGGGTTGTCCTCAACTTAAGTAGCACTACTTGCATCGAGCACTACTTGGCCGCTAGCGTGCAGACCCCGACTGCACAACGACGCCAGTCCCGATCCCCGTCTCCAAGAAGGTTCTCTTCTCCCAACCGCCCGTCGACCTCCGGGCAGTTCAGAGGCACGTCCCCACGGCGGGAAAACTAAAGACGGCGTCCTCAGGGGGTAGGGCCGCCGCAGCTGTACAAGAGCCTTGACCCGACAATTTACCACGACGGCTACCCGACCCGACGAGCCTACCGACGAGCTGCGAAAAGTTGGTTTCCACCAAAATTCCAGTAACCGCCGACAATCGTAACGTAAATGCACTCGTGGATACTGGCGCTGATTTTTCGGTAATGAGCAGCCGGCTAACCACGACCCTCAGAAAGGGTTTGACGCCTTGGACTGGGCCGCAGATCCACACAGCTGACGGCCATGTGGTGACACCGATTGGTGTCGGTACCTCGCGAATACAGATCCTAGGCGTAACTTTCCCCGTCTGCTTCCCTGTGCTCTCCGAGTGCTTTAAAGACCTGATATTTGGTTTATATTTTCTCCGTGAGTATGGCGCTGTGATCGACTATAACGACCGAATCGTGTCGTTTGCCGCCCACCGCACTCTTTATGCCGAACCCCAGCAACACATACCGAAACTGCGAGTCTGTGACGACCATGTTGTGATACCGTCAAGATTCAGCATGTTTGTGACTGTAGAGTGCGATAGCAGCCCCGGAACTCGTGGCATCGCCGAAGCGAACATGTTGCTGCTTCTTGGTCGGCAGGTCTGTGTAGCTAGAGGGCTTATTGAACTGAAGGACAGGTTAACCCAGCTTTTGGTGACGAACTTCGTTTATGAACTGCAATGTTTGGTGACCAAAACATCGATTGCGTATTTTGAAAAACTCCCGGAATGCACATGGCAGTACGCGTTGTCAGAAATCACAAACGCATTAGAAACGTCGACTACTCCAGCTAAAACTGACATCAACCCGGACCTTCTGCCTAATCAAAATCGCTGCCTAGAGACCATTATCGACGCCTTCCGGAATTGTTTTGCAACGACTTCGAGGGTTAGACCGACACCGCACACAGAGCATCAAATTATAGTGAACGACAACCAGAGACCATTACGTCAGTCGCCTTGTCGGGTTTCTCCAAAGGAGCGGGATGCAATTCGCCGACAAGCTCCAGGACGACGTGATTAAGCAGTCGACGACCCCATGGACGTCGCCTGTTATCCTCGTGGCGAAGAAAAATGGGACCCTACGGTTTTCTGTCGATTACCGCCGTTTAAACAAGGTTGCCAAAAAGACGTTTATCCTCTACAGCGCATTGATGACTCTCTAGACCGTGTGCGCCACGCCAAATTCTTATCATCGCTCGATTTAAGCACTGGTTATTGGCAGATGGAGGTGGACGAACGCAGCCGGGAGCAGACCGCCTTTATTACCCCGGAAGGTTTGTACGAATTCAGGGTGCTCCCTTTCGGCCTATGCTCGGCTCCAGCGACCTTCCAGCGGATGATGGACACTGTGCTTTCTGACCTGAAATGGCAGTCTTGCCTGGTGTACCTGGATGACGTTATTTTTTCCGACACTTTCGAGGAACACCTGAGGCGCCAGCGCGCCGTTTTCGAAGCCATTCGTTCAGCCGGTCTGTTCCTTAAGCCAGAAAAGTACCATTTCGCTTTCCAAGAGCTGAAGTTTCTGGGCCACATTGTGAGTGCCAAGGGGGTTAGCCCCAACCCCGACAAGACAGCCGCCGTAGCTGCTTTCCCCATTCCAACCGACAAGCGATGCGCGCGTCGTTTTCTGGGTCTTTGTGCCTACTATTGGCGTTTTGTAAAGACCTTCTCGCGGATAGCTGAGCCCCTAACTCGCCTCACAAAAGAGAACGAACCGTTCTGCTGGGGTCAAAAGCAACAACGGTATTTTGAGAAGCTACAAACTCATCCACTAAGGGCACCTATACTTTGTCACTTCGACCAGCAAGCCGACACAGAACTGCACACAGACGGAAGTAACACCGGCCTTGGAGCGGTCCTTGTACAACGGCAGGATGGAGTGGAACGCATAATCGCATACACAAGCCGCACTTTATCCCGGTCCGAGATGAACTACTCCAGTACCGAAAAGGTTGTGTGGGCAGTGACAAAATATCGCCCTACTTATATGACCGGCCTTTCCGAGTAGTGAGCAATCACAGCTCACTCTGTTGATTGGCGAGCCTCAAAGATCCTTCAGGGCAGCTAACAAGCTCGAGCCTTCGACTTCAGCAATTTGATGTTACGATCGTCTATAAATCGGGCAAGAAGCACAGTGATGCAGACTGTCCCGCGCGCCTCTTCAGCATAACAGCACTGAGTTGGACGGCGATTTTCTATTCCTTGGCGCTATCTCCGCGGACACTTTGGCTCAACAACAAAGAGACGACCTTGAACTACGGCATCTCATTTAGTATATAGAAGGAAGTATTACGGCTCCGCCGCGAATCTTCTCGCGCAGATTGTCATCGTTCTGTTTACGAGACAGGATCCTGTACAAGAAGAACTACGGGTCGACGAAAGCTAATTATCTTCTTGTCATACCTAGGGCTATTCGCGACGACGTCCTGCAGGCGCCCCACGACGACCCTTCTTCTGGTCACCTGGGGTTTTCCCGAACGTTAGAACGCATACGCCAGAAGTATTATTGGCCTAAGCTCACTGCGGTGGTCAAGCGGTACGTCAAACCTTGCCGGGTATGCCAACATCGAAAGACACCGCCGACGAAGCTGGCCGGACTGCTACAACCTATTGATCCGCCACAAGTCCCGTTCCAACAAGTCGGCATGGATTTACTCGGCCCATTTCCGGAGTCCTCGCTTTGTAATCGGTACATTGTGGTCGCCACCGACTATCTCAGACGATACTGTGAAACGAAAGTTCTTACCCACAGAACTGCTGCTGAAATGCCGACCTTTTTTATACAGAGCATTGAACTTCGTCACAGTGCACCCGCAGTCATTATAACTGACAGGGGAACGAATTTCACCTCGGCGCTTACGTAGAAGGTTATGCGACTCAGTGGCACAAGCCACCGAAAAATCGCTTATCACCAACAAATAAATGGACTCACCAAACGGATTAATAAGACAATCGCTGATATGATTTCAATGTATGTCGACGAGGACCATCGAAACTGGGACGCAATACTTCCCTATATCACCTTCGCGTATAGTACTGCGCCGCAAAAAACGACGCACTTCACTTCGTTTCGTTTAGTCCACTGCCGCGAAGCCATGACTATGCTGGACGCAATGCTGCTTCCTGATAGTGTTAATCCCGTAGTCTGTGGTGCTGATGAATTCGTTCTATATTTCGAGGCCGTCCGCCAACTTGCTCGACAGCGTATCCAGCGCCAGCAAGAAAACGACGCTCACCTGCAAATTCTACGCCACAGAAATACGAGTTACGAGCCCGGAGAACGAGTTTGGGTGTGGAGCCCAATCCGTGTAAGAGGGCTGTGTAAAAAGCTGCTTCGGCGATACTTTGGCCCGTATGAGGTAGTCCGCCAACTCAGTGAGGTGAACTACGAAGTTCTTCCTCAGGAAACTGTCCGTTCCTCTCGACGGCCAACGTCCGAAGTGGTTCACGTTACACGAATGAAGCCCTACCATTCTCGTTAGCTGCTCGTTCGCCCCAGCCACCCGATACTACCGATGTTCCTTGTTACTGGGATCGCCAACGGTTAGCGCCGAGGACGACGCCTTTTAAAGAGGGGGAGTAATGTCGCATTACTAATCACTCTTGTGGCGCCGTCATGCGGCCTTACCGGATTACCGACGTTTTAGCTGGCCTTAGCCAAGCTAGTGACCCCGGCCTTCTTCGTCTTCTCTCTCTCGAGCTCCCTACAGCCTTACCGCGTTCCAGTGCCGCGTTACTGTGAATAATCCCACCTTCTAACCTTCTGGCTGTTTGACGGTTACAATATCGTCCTCCTAAAAATCCTCCCTAACATCGTTAAGCTATCTACCTACTTTGATGACAACACGTATTTGCGCCTCATCCGTGTCGCGTCTTCATGGGCCTTCACGCTTCAACCGGAAGTAGCGATAACTCCTTATGTGACAATGCTGGACTTTTACAGTCGACATAGTTTCGAATCTTGTGCTACATTAAACTCGTATTTTCAAGCGCATTCACTAATTTGTGTGCCCTTCATAGTCCACTCTTAGCCGCTTCTCACAGGTCAGTGTCTTCCTCGGGGCGCTTCAGAATTAGGAAGCATAGGAATCTACAAACACCCCCTTTTCGACGTATATTTGCCTAGGCTAGTATGTGGACCCAAAATATATCCAACATCAAGAATTCAAAAGCCTCACCTTCCACTTGTGCCGCTGCACAGACAGTATTCTGTTATTAAAAACGTCATAGAAGCGCAACACTCTTCCTTTCGAAAACTCTTCACCCCACGAGCACGACTCATTTTCTACTGTGGTGACTCCGTCTCCCGGGTGTGCGCGTTGACATTCTGGCGGTAGCAAAAATTGTAATTTATCAAAACCAGCCTTATGCAACTGCTGCTGTTCATGCTACACTTTGACTTCTGGGACCATACTGATGTCTATGCGGATGACTCGGTAACATCTACTTGTTTTACTTTCGCCGTGGGCGTTCCTGCCAGACAGGAAAAAATCAATTCCTAGTCAGAACACCTCTGCTAAGAACAAAATCCTCGTACTTCGCGCAGCGGTAAGGCACATATCCTGAATATCCCTCAAAATGTGTTTTGTGCTGGGACTGTAACGTTGCCCTGCATTGTTTTCAACTGCCGTGAACCGAAGGTGACCGTGTGCAAATTGTAGTGGAGGCCCAACATCTGCCCCATCAGGCAATAGTTAATGGTCACCAAATTATCTTGCGATGACGATTAAAATATTTAGACACTGTTCGCAACGATTTAGCAGATGCTGCTGCTCGATCAGCTCGCATTACAGCGACTGAGTGAAGATACTTATTACAAGAGCCGAAACGGGAATATATACATTTGAGTGCTCGTCATTGAGTATGCAGCAATGATCTGCCTACGGATGATAGACACCTCTTTCGTACAGCCCTTACTTATACTGTAAATGAAAGTTTTTATGATTTTATTTTGCCCTGTGGTGGTGCGGCGCTTTTCTCCCGACTGTGGCAGGGAGGGGTGTTAAGAAGCGTGTTTTCTCGTCTATCGCAAATGCAGGAACTCCTAAACATTAGGGGTGTGCGCTTGAATAAGCTATTGGGGAAATTTTTTTAAGTCTTTATTTTGAGCCAGAGCATGCCATTCGGGCTGCTACACTCAGCCACTTAAGTCTCATACCATTGCAGAAGCAGATATTCTGGGGCGTAGGATCTATACCAATAGAAACATTCTAGGATCTGCATTCTGAATTTAGCAGCGATAACCTGGCCTCTGACGCGTTTATTTTCAATTGAATCACACTCATATTCCCATTAGAATGAGAGACCCCAGTTGGCAGCTCCTGCCAAACATAACGCCAGGCAACCTACGTCCAAATAATATGCCACCATGTCTGGTGCCAGCTACCACCTTTCCAGCGCCATGCTCTTGATTTTTCGCTCACAAAGCTGAAGCCATATTGTCTGGTGAATAGGGCCCGATTATCAGAACCATAAATATATATGGCAAAACTTACGTGTTATGTAGTGAAGTCACATTTCGGCACTGTCCGCCGCTGGGACTTCAAAATAATTCAAAAGTAATTTTTCCCCGTTAAAAAAAATTTATTCAACTAAATTGTTCCAGGAAATAAGACGCTGATGTGCAGCCTTGGTCAAAAGTCCTGATGCCAAATGATTCCGTATCAGCCCTAAAATAAAGCCATTAACAATTCCGTTAATCTTTTTAAATAAATCATTTCCAGGCATTTTAAATCATGTTCGGGCTTTTGCTTGAAGATAATCTCTTTCTTTTCGGAGCTTTAAACTAATTAATATAAGAGCTGCTACGTTCAACTGCCGTCACATTTTACATTTGATATTATTTTAAAAATTAATTACCACAACCAGGTAAAACGTGAAAGATGTAACTAGGCTGGAAAAATATCCATGTTAGCGAGAATTCCCAAAACACAAATGTTCTTGGTCTTAGACTCCGATGAAAATATGCAGAAGCTGCTGCATTGTTGAAATCATTGTCTGACATGACACAACATTGCAAGCGAAATATTCTGAAATAACTATTCTCTGCATCTGGTTTCACGCATTTTTTTTTTTTCGCAGACAACTTGCGCTTCTTCGCCTTAAGTTCGGACATTGCTTACATGAATACAAAAATGTTTCTCGAAAAATAAAGTTCGAGAAAACACCTTTCCAACTGTTTCGCAGAAGCCCAATTTTTCATAATTTATAGTGGCCGGTTTTGGGGGTAGGGAATGTTTCCATGCAATTGTCCTTTTCCATGTGCGCGTATTTCTAATTGAACCTACATAACTACGCCATACACCTACACCACATCGCTAAAGACAGCGCCTAACTAGACATGATATCGAGACCACTCAGCAATGAGAACTCAGACTAGCATTGTCGAGATGTTTACTAAACGCGGAAGCGAGAAAACATTGTTGCTGCAGCGCTGATTGCGACTGCGGTCGCTGGTTAAAGGCCGTAAATTTTGGTTCAGTGGTAGTTGAATCTATATTCGCTTTATGTATTCGCGTTCTTCACACCCCTCTTTGGCATGATGAGTCCTCCACCCTCTCATCTGTCAGTTATCAGCATATAGGCATCTGCAAACACAGTGCTGCCACACACTTATAACCTTCTAGCTCGGAAGCACGGAGAAGGACATACCCAAGGTATTCCAAGCTATATGACAATCAGATTACTCAGTTATTGAAACATAATACAAAGAAAATATAGCTTTTATGAAAATTTTGCTTTATCACGCTGGCTTCACTGCTCTCCCGAACAGTGCGGAGCTGGTCTGTTGCTGAAACCGCCGAAATTATAGGCCAGATGCTGGTAGGGAAGCTTCCTACTGCACCCCCAAAACATTGTCAGACGGATGCAAGATGTCCCCCCCCCCCCCCCCCGTTCTATGCTCAAAAACATAACAATTTCTTCTTCTAATGCTACGTCACTAGGCATAATTTGCAGAAAAGGTTGTCGTTGCGGAGTTCAGAAAGCAAATACAGGGCATTATGCCTAGGCCTCGTTGCACAGTCCAGGTAAGGCGCGAAATAGAAACATTATCACATGAAATAGTCTGTAATTATCAAAACTATCACCTGCCTTATGAAAAACATTTTAAAAGACTGTATACTGCTTGCAGACGGAGATATTAGTATATAATTAGATAACGTACAGTCTAAGTACCGCCAAAATATTGTTCTGCCTACATCCATATGATAAAACTGGCATTATCATTCCTATTTCGCATATTTGTAATACTTTGACTCAAAGATCAAAGCTGAAATACACCTTCGAATTAAATTTCTGCAAACAGATGTTCTTTTGAGACTGTTAACTGAACAAGTCCGAGAGAAAGCGAATATTCAAATAAGATTTGGACACTTTTGTGATTTCCGACTGAACTCAACTGATTTCCGAGAAAGCGAAAACAACTCTCATGAAGAGAATGTCATTGACCAATGAGAAGCGTATTTAGTTTCAGCTAAATATTGCCGCTTGAAGCTCATAGCGGAGCTACTACTCCAAAATAGAACGCTCTTTTAAGTAAGCTTATTTCGAAAGCCAAGCAACTAGGCTTCGCACTCGCATCGAGAAAGTTAGTTTAGTAGTGCGCAGAAACAATAGACATTAGATCTGCCATTACGCTGATCTTCGTATTATTGAACACTTTATTTATTCACAATGCTATCTTTATCACCACTGCCTGGACACCAAGCCATCTAAAATAACACATTTGGAATCTGTCAATAGTAATTAATGTTAGCTTACGCCGCACGTTATGTTCGCATAAAATTTGCGAAAGCAGTTAATGACACCTGACAAAATGCATTCAACAAACTTGCATACTTATTTATTGACATATAATCTCCAAACATCCGCACTGTTCAGGATGCTGCTATACTCCGTCTCACATCATGTTTGCAGTACTACAAAAGGTGAGAGCGGTCTGGGCTCATAAAGATATTACGCATTGCAGGACTGTGATCCTAAACGTCTATTGCTGATGCCGGTACAGAAGAATACGCGCATCCTGATTAGCCTATGTTACCCTAACGTTTCTTGGTGCTGCAAACAACTTGTGAAACGGACTATAGTTCTACCCCATCGGCGTTCTATTCGAATCCGTTGACGGCAATCAGTGAGCGTAGATGGCATAAAATGCGCGCAAGCAGCAGACAATAAACGGACGAGGTAAAACTTGGAGGCCTCAGAACCCCTTTTAGTGCTTCAAGCCGGGCGAGCTTTTTCCTGTTAGTGTTGATGTTTGCCCAGGCAGAGCGAGTGCGCAGGAGCGAGCTGCCTGGAGCGGGGGCGGCATGTTATCGAAGCGAACCCGAGTGTAGATAAGCGCATCGGAAGCAAGGTTCGGGTCTTTTCGCCAGCTTGCCGGCCAGTGAAGGGTGGCCAGTGAGCGTCAAAGACCGACGGGATTTACTACACGGATGACGGAGCGGGGTACTGCCAGACGAATCCGGAAGCAGTGCCTACAAGAGTGGCTTAGGAGTATTAGCGTGAGTTGTGTCACGCCAGAAGCAATTTTTTTTACCGTCGTTAACGCTTTGGGCCTACTACTCGCCCTATTCGCGCTGCAGTGTGTTTTGTGTTGTCGGGGTGAAGCCCTGACACTTGGTCCGTTTTATTCTTGATAGTCCATTGTCGTGCACCCCGACGGCAGGTTTTCAGCGCAGTTATGTTCAATGTTGTTTCTTTTCTATTTGATACTTTTCTGTTGGTCCGGAATAAACCGGTGTTTTTTAATAAAGACTTGGTTTTTCAATCGTCGGGTGAGACCATCGCTCGCGGACCCGTATTCTTGAAGGCGGAGCCTTCATCTGGAGCCCAACGTGGGGCTATGACAGCTACGGGGAAGTAGAAGATGGCTTGCTTCTGCGGTATATACCTGCTCCGGACACCGAGAGTGGTGAATCCGCATTTCGTGTGGTCGTTCCTAAGGCCCTCCGCAAGCATTTTCTAGAGTACTTCCACGATACACGCCTGGCAGGCCACAGCGATGGCAAGAAAGCATGTGACATATTGTGTCGCGTCGCAACACTGGCCCGCATAAAAGCGATGTCCGGAAATACGTCTGCACTTGTCAGACCTGCCAGTCCGCGAAGTCGAGGGGAGGGAAATCCCCGGGCCTCATGCAACCTATAAAGAGCCGAAACCCGTGGGATATTGTAGCCTGCGACATAATGGGTGCCTATTCCAGATCAGTGAAAGGAAATCGCTACTTGTTAGTAATCACTGATAATTTCACGAAATGAGTAGAATTGTATCCCCTCAGTAGGCTAGACTGTAAGATAATTTGGGGTATGATACTAGAACATTCACCCGCTTTGGATTCCCAGCTCAGCTTATCACTGATACTGCCACGTATTTCACCGATAGGATATTAAGTGACACCTGCAAAGCTCTTGGCCTTCAGCCCAAAAAGCCTACGCCCTACCACCCTCAAGCAAATATTACAGAGCGAGTGAATCGAAATTTCAAGACTATGATGGTGGCATTCACGGAGCGGCACAAGGACTGGGACGCTCGTATCCAGGAGATGGTCTTCGTCACAAGAAGCACGGTAAACCGGTCAACAGGTATTACGCCAGTGGCCATTCTCCTTGGTCATGAGCTCATGTTCTCTAATGGGCATGCTCTGGATAGCTCTGATGTAGCAGGTCTTAGCCATTCTAAATTCACGCATGATCTTTCCAGCCGCTTGGCCGAGACTCTGAAGGAGGCAAAGGATAACTTCGGTCTTGCCTGCCTCAAATAATGCAACCAGTACAACAAGGGAAGGCGACATTTGCAGTTACAGTCGGCGACAAAGTCCTTAGCCGCAACGCACTCACTAGCTGATGCAGCAAAAAAGTTTGCTGCTTCTCTCGCTCCACGATGGACTCGTCCTTACATGATAACAAAGCGGGTGTCTCGGCTTTCGTTCTTTATTCGCGGTGTCCCTATTACATTGTCTGCTTTGTCCCTATTACTTGCGCCATTCGCGCCGCAGTGTGTTTAGTGTTGCCACGGTAAAGCCCTGACCCTTGTTTTGTTTAATTCTTGATTGTCCATTTTCGCGCACCTTGGCGGCATGTTTTCAACGCAGTTTTGTCCAATGTTGCTTCTTTTCTATTTAATACTTGGAGACGCTAGGTGGCGTCGACTAGAACAGACGGCGGAACATCGAGCTCCGGAATTTACCGTCTTTTTGCCAGACCATCAACCCTGGGACCTCCATCGCCCAACTCACGCCATTCGGCAAGTACCTGGGATCATTCTGACTCCTCATGTGCTGAATTTGATAGCTTTTTGGCTAACAACCGACCATATATAGGTTCCGATGATGCCCGAGGCTCGCTAAGCCTTGCCACGGATCTCGATTGTGTTACCATGGCAACGGCACCGCTGCCGCCACGTGCCGTCGATGAATTACCTGGAGAAACACGTGCACACGCTGCCGAAGCACGCGCCAGTGCCTCAGACGCCAGAGAAGAACGCGCTCATACCTCTGAAGATTTCGATGCGTCTGACTGGATTACCCCAAAGAGGAAAGGCAAACAAAAGATTCCGGCGACGCACTTCTCAACGCTGAAAACTGTCGTAATCAGGGCACCAAGTACACTCAATATCGCCCAGGTTAAACCCTACGAAATTCTTCAAGAAATTTCCTCAGCAGCAGACTTGGCGCCACATGAGCGACCGGCTCTGACTCTACAAATCAAATACCACCAGAATGTCATCCTTCTGAAGACCACCAACGAATTGATCGCCCGAAGGGTAGCAGCACTTTCCTCGTTATCCATCCGAGCCAAAACTCATAACATCCAATCTTACATGACGGCCCCGGTGGCATCGTGCCGGGGCGTAATTCATGGAATCGAGAAAGGTCTTTCAGAAGCCGAACTATTAGAAAGCCTTGAATCGTGGCATGCGACGATCCTGTCCGCTCGTATGATGGGACAGACCGAGTCTGTATTAATAACTTTTGAAGGCACCCATGTACCTCGACAAATTCTGTTCCGGCGCGTCTTGTACAGTGCAAGCCTGAAAGACCAAATGCTTTGAAGTGCAGCAGGTGCCGTGAATATGGTCATCGGCTGCTGAACTGCCCTTACCCTCCGACATATCAACGCTGCCCCACCTGCTCAGCCCAGCTCAGCCAACAAGATGAACCACATCGTTGCTCCGCCTATTGCTTCCACTGCGGTGGAACCCACCCAACTTTTGACCTCGCCTGCCCTGTACAGAAACAACAAGACCAAAAGAGCCACAAGGCTGCATATGACCGAAGGAAGAGTCTCAGGGAACAGCTGGAACCTTCTGTCCAAGAACAGAAAAAGCCATCTAATTCCCAGCGTCCCACTACAAAGCGACTATTGACTACGCGACAAAAAATGTCTGGTCACTCTGGCAAGAAGAATACGCCACCCCATCATCCTCCGACTCGCGAGGACTTCCCCCCTCTGTCACATGCAAATCAAGAGATGGCACCACCCCCTCGGACCAATGTCTGGCATCAAGAAGTTCAAGAACTGCCAGCTGCCCCACGTTCGCTTCTCAAGCCAGCTACGCTCCCACCCCCGGGTAAGCCGAGCCCGCCACTTCCCATTTCCCCTCCCAAACCTTTCTCTTATACATCTTCCGATTCCACACCAGTTATAACATCTGAGAACTATATGCGCCACATAAAAGATCGAAATGACCCTATTATCTGGTACCTTGCAGAAGAAATTTCCGCCATTCGCCAAGCATTCGAACTCATGCATACCCTCCTTAGCAGTCTCCTGCAGGATGACGAACGCATGGATTTCCTAAATCATTCTCTTAAACGGCCCCGTCCATCTGCATCCCCTGAAGCAACTGCTGCATCCTCTTCTGTCCCCCCCGAGAAGCGCGCTAACGTAGCTTAAGAATGGCAGGGAACAATCACATACACATTGTACAGTGGAATAGCAGAAACCTGCGTACCAATCGAACACTCTTTATCCAATGGCTCCTGACTTTACCCTCGCTGCCCCACGTCATTCTCATTCAAGAATCGCGTGCTCCTAAAGGTATTCCGGGCTACCGTGCCCTGCATGCAGCGCATGACAGCGACTGTGCCCCATTAGTGAGCACTTATGTTCGTCGGGACATCCGATTAGAGGCCATTGAAGTCCCCAGTCGTCTTGAACGTCACCTTATTGCGTTTACACTGTATTCTGATCACTTATCTCGCCCTTTATCCATACTAAATTTTTATAACCCTCCTACAGAGTACACGCCTTTCAAACCGCTAATGCACTTTACTTCAAGATTGTTTCGAGACTCCGACTTCTTGATAGGTGGGGATTTTAATGCCCCGCACGTTATCTGGGGTTACCCACAAACCTTCCGACCTGGCCGTATACTAAACGACGCATTAAACGGAGCTCAATTAACTGTTTATAACACCCCAAACTCCATTACCCGGGAAGGTTACAGAAACCAACAATCCGCCATGCCAGACCTCACAGTGGGCCGCGGACTGCGAGAGCTCACCTGGCAAGTTACAGATGAAAAATTGCTCAGCGACCATAACATTATTAACATCACTGTCCCTAGCCGTACCCGTCCGCGTAAATGTAAAATTTCGCACACAAACTGGAATACCTTTCGCACTATACGCGACACCTCTCATACTACTGGCAGTCTTCAGAGCTGGACAAAAGCACTCAAACATGCTCAGAAACAAGCTACGCAAGAGAGTTCCACTTCAGCCCCGTCAGATAATCCGGACCCTTACCTTGTACGCATCTGGAAGAGGCGGAAACGCCTCTTGCGCACTCTTCGCACTCAGCCCAACAATGCTCGCCTCTCCGACCGAGTCACCGAATTGACGCGACAGGTTAAAGAACACTGCGTTACACTTGACACCAATCAATGGAACAAAATTTGTAACACCATTAACGGCACATTAAATCAAAAAAGAACCTGTCATTTACTCAGAGAACTACTCGGGCCTCAACCGGCGCCTGTTCCCACTCTCGAGAAGCACTATTCTCAACTAGGCGCGGATGCCTTAACAGCCCAACTCCGCGATCTCTACATTCCTCCTCCCCTACCCAGCCTTTATACTCCGTACACTGGTGCTTCCAATGTAGAACTCGATCAGCCGTTTACCCTCTGGGATCTCGACTGGGCGCTAGAACAGCTAAAGCGGAAGTCAGTCCCAGGTGAAGACCAGATTACATACTCACTTATTCGAAATCTCTCTGACAAGGACAAAGAACATTTTCTGAGCATTATAAACTTACATTGGGAAGAAAGCACACTCCCAGCATCTTGGAAACAATCACTTATAACCCTACTTCCAAAGCCAGGCAAAAAACCTGCGCTTCAAAACCACCGCCCAGTTTCTTTAACATCATGCCTGGGAAAAACCATGGAGCGGATGGTGCTCAATCGGCTCGAGACTCATCTTGAATCCATAAATTTCTTTCCCCCTCAACAAACTGGCTTCCGAAAAGTTGTGTCTACTCAGGACCTATTTTTTCTCCTCATGCACGAATTTGACCCTCCGCCCACTTCCCAGATCTAAGCCATAGTGGCCCGTGATGTGCGAAAAGCCTTTGATAACCTTGCCCACGATCCTCTATTAAACATCCTTGCCTCTACTGGCTGTGGTCCAAAGATGTATGGCTACCTCACAGCATTTCTCCGCGACCGTACGGCCAAGTTCCGTCTCCCCGATTCGATATCTGATCCTTTCCCCCTCACACGTGGTACTCCTCAGGGCACTATTCTGTCACCCACCCTTTTTAACCTTGCAATGGCTCCCCTATCGCGTACTTTAGCGTCTATCCCAAACCTAAAACACACATTCTATGCAGACGACCTTACTCTTTGGTGCACTTCTGGGTCTCCTGGAGCAGTAGAGGAGACCCTACAGCAAGGTATCGATGCAGTCGTTAGTTACCTTGATAAAGTAGGGCTATCTCCCGCACCTGAAAAATCCGAATTGCTGCGGATTGCAAAAACTCGCTATCAACGCCAACATAACCAGCTGATCAATCTCACAATGGCAGGTCACCCCATCCCTCGTGTATCATCCTGCCGGATCCTCGGACTTCATATCCATGAGTCAACCAATCAGGCCAATGTATCTAGAACCGTTAAAGTTTGCAATCAGCTTACGCATCTGGTTCGCCGCATAGTCAATAAGCACGCCGGGCTACGAGAGGGTCAAGTCAGGCAGCTTGTCCACGCATTAGCACTTAGCAAAATTTTATATACGATTCCTTACCTTACACTAACTTGTCGCCAAAGACAACAGATTGAGGTTGCGCTTCACATATTGTACAAGGCCGCCCTTAACGTCCCTGTACATACGTCCACGGAGCGCCTATACTCTACGGGGCTGTTCTTGCCCCTGGGAGACCTCATACAACAACATCGCGACCGGCAAATGGCACGTCTTTCTAGCACCAAACAAGGACATTGGATACTACAGCAGGTTGCACTCAAACCTATAGACCTCCCTATAATTACCCTTCCTTCTTCGCTCCCGGATAACCTCAGAATAATCCCCATTCCAAAAAACTTTGCACCCGACACTAACACAGGCAGACGTTCCGCTCGCGTTTCCAACCATGTTCACCCGACAGATTCCACGATCATCTACACAGATGCATCACGAACTAACGTCTGAGCGGCTGCTTACTCAATTCAGAGCTGTAGCGATGTAGTGACGCATACCCTCGGTCCATACATAGATCCTCCTCCTACAGCGACTCTCGAGACCCTACCAATAGTTACCAGTTATCAAGACCTCGCACAAGCACCCCCTAACCCTTCAGGATATACTATATACACTGATTCAATACAAGCTATTGTTACGACCGTGCATCATCCGCACTTGCGCGCTCTGTTATTCGCCTGTGGGCATGGATAAGTGCTGTGGATATGTGGTGTTGGTACAATGGCTCTAAGTGAGCCTGTTTCCAGGAATCCTGTTTTGTAAGCCTGTTTTGCTTTGTGGACACCCTGCAAATGTCAAATTGACCCTGTCAAGAGAACGTCTAGAAAAACACAAAGAAATATCCCCCTGCGGGAAATAGCCGGAAGTGCTTTCTTTCTTTTCTTCACCCTTCCAGTTGAGAAGCGTTATCGTCCAGTGAGGAATGCCTACTGTCCAAACGAGACGACAGAGTGACACGTCCGCTGACGTGCAGGACAAGAAAGGAGCATGACGCATACGGCCATTAAATGATTTCCCGGGAATGCAGGAAAGATTTGCAATTGTCGAAAACGGACAATGCTGGGAGCGTATGCGGCGCGCACGTGCACTTGGGTTTCTGAGAAGTAAATCCACTTGCCGGAACCAGCCTATCGATTCTTGGCTGAAGAATAGAAAAGTACCTCCTCGCCGTTCCCAAGCTTTTCCCGCCAACAAGTGACCAGGCTCAACGAAACAATGCCGGGCCAGTCAGTGCTTCAGACCATCAGTGCAGTGATGTGTTCGATTGGATGCCGATATCTGAGGGGCGTGCCCTGGATTTGGTTGGTCAGCATCTTCAGAGAGGGGCTGGACATAGGGGGTTTTAAGGACGCTGCAGAGCACGAAATGTCGCTCTGAGCCCTGGGTAAACGGCTCATCCAGTCGCTTCTCGCTATGAACTCTTAACGCTTGCCATTTTGCTGATGTACCCTTCTTTTTCGTGCAAATAATCATGTAAATAAGTTTCTCAAAGTGCCATTAAACCTGCTTGTACATATTTCACCAACTTCGAAGATTGAATCCTACTTCAACCCGGAGTCTCTGCACGCTACCAAGTGAAGGCCGGGTCGACATAGCCCCAGCGTCACGACAACTGGTGACCAGCGTTGGGATCTGAATCTACAAGCTACAACATCTGGTGATTCGAGGTGGGATCTGAATCTACAAGCCACAACATCTGGTGATCGGAGGTGGCATCTGAATCTACAAGCCACAACATCTGGTGATTGGAGGTGGATCAGAATCTACAAGCCACAACATCTGGTGATTGGAGGTGGCATCTCAAGCAACAAGCAGGAGCAACAATCGGCCAACAAGAAAGCAGCTCGGAACATCGATCGCATGTGTGGGTGAGTGCTTGGCTTTTCTTCTGATGTGGACCAGGTTCTAGAACAGGGTTAGATTTTAGAACTGGTAAAAAGTGTTGAAACGCCTTTAGGTTTGGTAGTTTGCACTGTTGTTTCGGAAGTAGCCGACACTCGGAGCGATCATGGACCTACAAAAGCTGCAGAAACCGGAACTGTTGCAATTGTGTGAGGAATTGGGAATTGATACAAGTGGTTTGGCACGAAAACCCTTGATTATAAAGGCAATCACTGATCTGTGAACCGATGATGAGGAGCTCAGTGAAGCATGGAACCTCATCGGTCAAAAAAAGGAGCAGCTCAGACAGCAGAAAGAGCGGGAAAAAGAGGAAAAGGTGCGCGAACGTGAGTGGGAAAAAGAGGAAAAGAAGCGTGAAAGAGAAGCAAAAAAGCTGGACCAAGAAATTGAGCTCCGGAAATTAGAACTAGAGTTGAGCAAGAGGTCGGGCAATTGTCCCCAGCTAGCGGTACCTCTTCTCAACAAGGAGGCAGATTTCAAGATGTCAAAGTACATGCAGCCATATGTGATATCAGGGGATATCGGTCTGTATCTGGCTAACTTTGAGCGAGCCTGCGAAAAACTGTCCTTCCAGAGAGACACTTGGTCTCAGAGATTATTGACGGTTCTGCCCTGCGAGGCAGCGGAGGTTGTCGCGCGGCTAAGCAAGGAGGACGCGGACAACTACGAGAAGGTCAAAGCTTGCCTTCTGAGAAAGTATAGGCTTAGCGCCGAGGCGTTCAGACAACGTTTTCGGAACGCTACTAAGTCCAGGGACGAGAGTTACCCTGAATTCATGTACAATTTAAGAGTTAATTTGGGCGAGTGGCTAAAGAGCACTGATTCCTACAGTGATAGGGACGCTGTAGTCGAGCGAATTCTTTTGGAGCAGTTTTATAACTGCCTCCCAGAAAAAGAAAGAAATTGGTTACAGGACCGAGGCGACATTAAGTCGGCAACTGAAGCTGCCGAACTCATTGAGGAGTATGCTTCGCGCCGACAATTCAGCAACCCAGCAGTGGATAGGCCGCGCAATCCCAAGTTGAGGGTGAATAACCGTCAGAAAAGGCACTTTGCTAGATTTGCAAACGAAGAAGGGAAGGCTTCTTCAGGCAAACGCCCTAGAAAGGACGGCAGTGAGAAAAGTGGGGAAGTGACCAACGCGCAGAACACAAAGAACAAGCTTGGGGCTAGGAAGCCGCTCACATGCTTTAGGTGTAATGAGCAGGGTCACATTGCCGTCAACTGCCGGAAAGAAAAGTTTGCTTTCTCGTATGTCAGTGACTGCGATGAAAATATGCAGCTTTTGGAACCCTACCTGCATGACCTAGTAGTCAACGGGAAGCCTTGCAAGGTACTGCGCGATTCGGCCGCAACGATGGATGTTGTCCATCCGGCGTATGTGTCGCCTTCCGACTATACCGGGCAGTGTGCATGGATCCGCCAGGTAGTGGAGGAACAGAGTGTGTGCTTGCCAATCGCGAACGTGGTCATCGAGGGCCCTTTCGGCGAGTTAACAACCGAGGCTGCCGTTTCAGGAAAGCTTCCTAAGTGCTATCCGTATTTGTTCTCCAACAAATCGGACATGCTGCTGCGAAAGAGGGGCATCCTTTTCGGAGACAGAGTTGTGCAAGCCTTAACACGTTCAAAGGCGCGAGAACTAGCTATACTACTCATTCCAGAAAAATCCACAGCGGAGGAACCGGCAGTTAAAACAGTGGTCGATGCGGAAGATAGCGGGTCAGAAAACTTTGAGAGCGAGGCATCTCAGATAAGTCAACTTGAAAGTGAGTTTGATGAGACGCGGAATGAGGACGTTCTTGAGAGTAACCTCTTGCAGCCAGTGTCTAGTAAACTCACGAGACTTCTAAGTGGAACCCGAGAGGACTTAGCTATGGAGCAAGCCAATGATTCCAAAATACAGGAGCTTCTCAGAAAGACGGAGCAGAGAGGAGAACTAAAGAAATCCCAGCTGTCCGATCTGGGCGAGATAATATCAGAGTTTGAGGCCTGCTTCGTGGACAGGCCAGGCAGGACTGATTTGACTGAGCACGATATTGAGCTGACTTCAGACGTGCCAGTGCGATCAAGGTGCTACCGATTCTCTCCAAGGCAAAGAGAAATTCTGGATAGGGAAGTAAATCGCATGCTGGAATTGGGAGTAATAAAACCCTCGGAAAGCGATTATGCTTCGCCTATGATCTTAGTAGAAGCTCCAGGTAAAGATCATAGGCCTGTGGTAGACTACCGAAAGCTAAATTCTCTCACCAGGGATCAAGTGTATCCTATTCCGAATATTGAGGAGAGAGTAGAACAGGTCAGTAGAGCGGCATATGTGACTACGCTGGACCTTACTCGAGGATACTGGCAAGTACCGCTCACTGAACGCGCCAGCAGATACGCGGCTTTCGTCACTCCGACGGGCAGCTACCAGCCAACAATGATGAGTTTCGGGCTCAAAAATGCTCCATTTTGTTTTTCCCGACTCATGGATAGGGTTTTAAAGGGGAGTGAAACATTCGCAGTGCCTTATTTAGATGACATTGCGGTTTTTTCCGACTCATGGGCGGACCATATGGTACATCTAAGAGCTGTACTGAGCCTTTTGCGTCGAGCTGAACTAACCGTAAAGGCCGAGAAATGTTGCCTGGCAAGGGCGACCGTGGACTACTTGGGTCACAATGTAGGTCAAGGTTTCAGGAAACCCAGCGAGATTAAGATTTCTGCGGTAGCAGGCTACCCGCGGCCGAGCACGAAGACGAAAATTCGAGCATTCCTGGGTCTGACTGGGTACTACAATCACTACATCCCTAACTATTCAGCTTTGGCTAGCCCTCTGACCGACGCTCTCCGCAAGACAGAACCGACAAATGTAGTCTGGGACGAACAAAAGGAAGCCTCCTTCGTAAACCTGAAGGCTGTGCTGATTAGCCGTCCGGTATTGCGAGCTCCAGACTATGGCCGAGAATTCACGGTCCAGTGTGATGCCAGTGATCGAGGGTTAGGTGCTGTTCTCTGCCAGAGAGATTACGACGGTAATGAGCACCCCGTGCTCTACCTAAGCAGAAAACTGAGTTCTAGAGAGAGGGCTTATTGCGCGTCAGAGAAAGAGTGCGCTTGCATTGTATGGGCCATTCAAAAATTGCAGTGCTATCTTGGAGGGACCAAATTCACCGTAGAGACGGACCATTGTCCCCTGGCTTGGCTGAAAACTGCGACATCGAAGAACAGTCGCCTTCTTAGGTGGAGCTTGATTTTACAGCAGTACAATTTTGAAATAAGATACAAAAAGGGGAAGTTAAATGGGAATGCGGACGCGCTTAGTCGCTCTTTCTAAGCGGTCCGAGATGTTCCTCACCATGTATCCAAATTGATAATCAGGTCTTTTTATTTTTTTTTCTCGTGCACTTGTACATGTGTGACTATGTAAAGCAGCACATTTGGTTTTCTAGGAATACGTGGGTCCTGAACGTCTTGAGAGTGGGCTTTTCTCGAACAACAATGGCAGTTTTCTTTTAACCTGGTCTCTTCAGACGGGAGCCGAGTGCTTGCTTCGACATGTGGTTGAGTTTCAGACAGCTCGAGCAATTTGGCCTACGACAATCAAGACAACGCGACAAGCAACAGCGAGCTTCAAGCGTTCATGTGCAGGCCATTAAGTCGTCTCTTCATGCAGCAGCTGCGACTGCTGCCCTCCGAGACTCTTCTGGCGGGGGAGGAGGCTGTTACTACCGTGCATCACCCGCACTTGCGCGCTCTATTATTCGCCTGTGGGCATGGATAAGTGCTGTGGATATGTGGTGTTGGTACAATGGCTCTAAGTGAGCCTGTTTCCAGGAATCCTGTTTTGTAAGCCTGTTTTGCTTTGTGGACACCCTGCAAATGCCAAATTGACCCTGTCAAGAGAACGTCTAGAAAAACACAAAGAAATATCCCCCTGCGGGAGATAGCCGGAAGTGCTTTCTTTCTTTTCTTCACCCTTCCAGTCGAGAAGCGTTATCGTCCAGTGAGGAATGCCTACTGTCCAAAGGAGACGACAAAGTGACACGTCCGCTGACGTGCAGGACAAGAAAGGAGCATGACGCATACGGCCATTAAATGATTTCCCGGGAATGCAGGAAAGATTTGCAATTGTCGAAAACGGACAATGCTGGGAGCGTATGCGGCGCGCACGTGCACTTGGGTTTCTGAGAAGTAAATCCACTTGCCGGAACCAGCCTATCGATTCTTGGCTGAAGAATAGAAAAGTACCTCCTCGCCGTTCCCAAGCTTTTCCCGCCAACAAGTGACCAGGCTCAACGAAACAATGCCGGGCCAGTCAGTGCTTCAGACCATCAGTGCAGTGATGTGTTCGATTGGATGCCGATATCTGAGGGGCGTGCCCTGGATTTGGTTGGTCAGCATCTTCAGAGAGGGGCTGGACATAGGGGGTTTTAAGGACGCTGCAGAGCACGAAATGTCGCTCTGAGCCCTGGGTAAACGGCTCATCCAGTCGCTTCTCGCTATGAACTCTTAACGCTTGCCATTTTGCTGATGTACCCTTCTTTTTCGTGTAAATAATCATGTAAATAAGTTTCTCTAAGTGCCATTAAACCTGCTTGTACATATTTCACCAACTTCGAAGATTCAATCCTACTTCAACCCGGAGTCTCTGCACGCTACCAAGTGAAGGCCGGGTCGACATAGCCCCAGCGTCACGACACTATACGCGCCATTCACACGGGTCGCATTCCTGAAGAACTACACGATGATCTACACAGAGCTCTTACCAAACTACGTCCCCACACTGTAACACTGAGGTGGATTCCTGGTCACGCTGGAATCCCAGGCAATGAGGTAGTGCATCACCTCGCCCGCGAACTTCAACACCGGGCGCCTGGGATTCCCTGGCCTTATCCACCAACGTGGGACACTACTCTTCACTACAAAAAAGAAATCAACGTTCACTACGACAACATTAGAGAAACACTCCGTACACTTCCTCTTCCTGATAAATCTCTCACTACCACGCAAATCCGCATTCTTAGACGCATAGAACTAAATACACTGCTTACTCCTGCCCGATCTTTTCTATACAGAATCATACATTCCCCTGCATGCCCAAATTGCTCAGAACACTATGCAAACTTGGAGCATTGCATCTTTTCATGCCCTGTTGCCCTCCAATCTCCTCACTTTCCACACCCTCCTCCCCCAACGTGGCGGGCTTGGTTATCCTCTGACCAGCTGCAAGATCAGTTGGCCTTGGTGACCCTGGCCCAGGACATTCTTAACGCTTAATGCAATGCATTAAATAAAGTTGTTTCCTCCTACTCCTCTTTGTTGATCCGGAATAAACCGGTGGTTTTAAGTTTTTCAC
Organism: Amblyomma maculatum; assembly: GCF_055883805.1. Taxonomy (NCBI): domain Eukaryota; kingdom Metazoa; phylum Arthropoda; class Arachnida; order Ixodida; family Ixodidae; genus Amblyomma; species Amblyomma maculatum. The sequence continues at coordinate 130,512,560 of NC_139354.1, forward strand.
ACGTCGAACGAGACGATGGCTCGCGGACCCGCATTCTAGAATTGGGAGCCTTCAAGCTATACGGGCACGACCTGTACAGGCCGTTTGCATGTTTCAAACTGAGCAGACGTAGCACTATAAAGCGCCAGCGCGTCAACATCGATATTCTAACCAGGCCGCTACACGACCTTCTCTCCCATCAGCGAACATCATGACGAGTGGATGATCGCTAAAGGATCAGTCAATGAATCTGCGCGTGCGAATTTAGGTAAAGTGTGTGAGATAACGCCACGTGCCTCGACTCATATCCGCGCACGCACCTATAATTGCTGGCATTTTATCACCCATCCTCTGTTTTGACGTAGGCTGCAAGAGTTTGCTGGCTTTGTCAAGATCTCTTTGGTGACGGCATAGAGTATGATATATATAAAGGGAGGACACTCGATGCCATTTGCGGCCCAGCTTGAGGTTTAACGACTCCGCCAGATGGCGTTGCAACTACAAAAAAGAACGTTTTAGCTTCCATACTGTACGTAATTAAAACTAGACTGTGGACAGGTCAAAGTAATGGAATATTAATTATTTTGTTACTAAAATTAAGCCAAGATTATGTGTAAATAGTATTAATTGCCACTGCTAAGTGGCATGCGCCGCAGCCTCCCGATTCAAATGGTTATGCTTTATCCATAGCCCCATATGCACTTTGCGAACACTTTTTGCGTCCCTGTCATTCATATAAAAGGGGCGCGAGAGTGGTCTTAGTCTTAACCCATATCATTGTTCTTTTGTACACGACAGTATCCTGTGTGTTTGGTAAAACACCGAAATCGAAAGTAACATTGCGGCCTTCGAGATTTGGTATTCTGAAGCGCCCCACTCTGAGGCTGGCGCTAGAATCCGATGTGCACTAAAACAAACGTGGGCCGGTGGAGCCCTCTGGCAGTGTCGTGTCCTTATATATATATATATATGAAAGGACACGACACTATATATATATATATATATATATATATATATATATATATATATATAGGGAGGGGGTTGAAGCTCGAATGGGTCCGGTAGGTCATAAACTAGAAGTAGGTGACACACGGTGAAAAAACAACACTTTAATCCGATGTTTCGGCCGGTGTCCGACCTTTATCAAGGAATGTAGAACGAAGCTGTTGGTTCCCATTTTTTATATACATGCACAATCGAAGAACACGTGACCAGCCACTGTCAACAAATAAACACCAAAATATCAAAAACAAGATTTCACACGCGTGATGTAATGGCGGTGCAAGGTATATAGACCGAATGACACGTTTTGCGCTAAGGTCATGCATCTTAATATGTTGCACAAAGAGAAGAAGATATATCACTAAACAGCTTGTTGCCACTATCAGGGCACAAAACAACACAACGCGAGGTTATAATGGGTGGAGTACATGTCATTTAATCCTGCAATATTCAGGAGGGGGAGGGGGGAGGGGGGTGATTGATCAACTGAAATATAATTCTCATTGCTAGGCGACAGTAGCAGATAACGCGTCAGTAGAATTTAACAGTGAAATATAACTATGATTTAGAGCGGTATACGCACACACAAAAAAGTAAACAGTCACTCAAATCGCGGCATGGTGACAAAACTCGATTTTCTGCTCAATGCTATGGGGACAAAAAGAAGCAGTTAAAGTTGACTGTTCGTAAACAGTGTTGATAACAAAAAGAATCGTGGGCAAGGTTATTGGATACGTTTCAATGATCAGTGCATGTTACGGCGGGAAGCAATATGATCGTGAGAAACTGGCAAACATGAAAACGATCAGTGCAAGTAAAGCATGACATACTGTGAGGGGCTTTGGGCTGTGACCATAAAAGCGCAAGCGAAGAGGCAAACAGTTCAAAATGGAGCCAATGTCGATTAAACATAATATCTTTTAAGAAGCTGCCAATAGGGCTACCATTTAGTTAAAATGCTACGACGAGAGACAAGTTCGCTTTCCAATGTTTTCATTCAGACCACAAGAAACCGTGTTAAACTTGTGTATTAAAAATAATTCGCGAACTTCGCGTTCATGGTGGGTTCTGAAACCTTATTCCAGTAAAGTTACTTGCATTTTTTCAAAGGGGTGCTTGATAATGTTTACATGCTTAGAGATAGGAAGGTTAGGCAGTGTATTACAATGAGCTTTATGATTATTAAATCGGTATCTGAAGGGTGTTTCGGTTTGGCCAATGTACTAGATTTTGCAGATAGAACATTCAAGCATGTAAATCACGTTGACCGTATCACATGAAAAGTTGCCTCGAATCTTTACATTAAAGTTCGATGCAGTGCTGAAAGCTTTCACTGATGTAGTCATTCGTGCACAAACTTTGCAGCGTGACTTGTTGCAAGGATGGCAGCCGATTGGTGCAGTGGGGCTAGTTTTAGACGAAGTTAAAATATCACTGAGGTTCTTGTTACGGCCATAGACAACACGGGGGGCTTGCTGATAAATTTCTTTTAGACGATCACTTTGCATGAGAATACTATGGCGTTTCTTTAATATGCCTGCAACATTGGGGACCGAAGCTGAATGCGTTAGCACGAGATTGATTCGTGATTGGCCGGATGGTTCCTTTTCCGCTTTGAGGAGTGCTTTGCGATCAAGAAGGCTTGCTCGTTCCACTGCATCATTTATTAGGCGCTCTGGATATTTGCGTTCCATTAGGGTGTTACGAAGGTTGGCACAGTGAAATTCAAAGTCGCGATCGTCTGAACATATCCGTTTAAAGCGGACGGCTTGTCCATATGGGATGCTAGTCTTCCAGTATTTAAGATGGCTGCGGTCGAAGTGCAGGTACTGAGATCTGTCACTGGGTTTCAGTGTAGATCAGTGATTAGTTTGCCATTCTTTATTGACACTGTCACGTCTAGAAACGCAATAGTGGTTCGAGAAAAGGAATGAGAAAAGTTTATGGCGTCATGCACATTATTAAAACTAGAGATGAATGATAGAAGTTCTGCCTCACCATGTTGCCAAATAAAAAAAATGTCGTCTATGAATCTCTTCTAGTAAAAGGCTTTAGCGGGTAGTCTTCGAGAAAGCGGTCTTGTAATAAGCCCATGAATATGTTGACGTAGTTTGGGCCAATACGTGTACCCATCGATGTTCCGTTAATCTGGACATAATGTCTGCCATCAAATTCAAAGTTGTTAAGTTCAAGTACCAATTTAAGAAGGATAGCCAGTGTAGAACCGTCAATGTTACTGCACAAGGTTCGATCTTCAAAAGCCTTTACAACTGACCGGATACCATCGGAGTGGGGAATATTGGTATAAAGTGACACAACATCCAGAGTTACGAGCAAGACGCCTTGCGGGATGGTGATACCAGCTATATCTGCTAGGAAATCAGTTGTATCCTTCATGTAGGACTGGAATGTGGCTGGAATCTTAGTGATTAGAGTGTCAACATAGCGTGAAAGGTTTTCCGTTACGGTTCCTATACCGGAAATGATGGGTCGTCCAGGGTTGTTAGGTTTATGAATTTTGGGCAATAAATAAAATCGACTTGGTACAGGGCTGAGGGGAATTATTGACTTTGCAGTGCTTTTGTCAATTGTTCCACTCAAGCTAAGACTGGATAAGGTTTCTTCCAAGACAGTTTTAAACTCCTCAGTCGGATCGCTTTCTAGCAGGCGGTAAAAGGAACCATCCGCCTGCTATATATATATATATACCGGGTGTCCCAGCTAACTTGAACCAATGGTTACAAAATAATATATTTTAGGTAGGTCAATAAAACCAGTTGTATACAACTGGCAGTCGCCTTGCGCACTACAGGAAATTTTTTGTTTTGCAATTACTTAATTAGCTAATTATGTTATTTTTCTAATTTATGAAATATTCATCTTAGACCGTGAATTGGAAAGTTGTAGAGCACCTTCAGAAACCCCCATTTCATTAATTGCGATAAAGAAAATCTCACGCGTATCTTTTTTTCCGGGCTCAGAAGAAAGCCCGCGAAATACAAATAATACCACGTGACTAGCGCATTTGTGCGCCGCGATCGTGGTGCTCTCAGTCGTGGTTTGAGCGAGCGAAATTAGCTGCGGCCGTGTCTTCTTGGCCCCGTTAAAGCGGCAGGCCGATATTCCTGCGATGGCTTCTTCGCCCGCGTCAGACAGCCGGCCCACGTGACGGTGCAGTAGCAGCGAGAGCGGCGAGCCGACCCCACCGACATTCTAACAAGGGCTTTGCATCACCTCTCTCATCAGCGAACGTAACGACAAACGGATGAGCGATAAGGTATCAGCCACTGAATCGGCGCATACAGGCTTGGGTAAAGGGGCGAGAAGACATCATGTGACGCGACTAAATTTAGCGCTGCACCTCCATTTGCCGGTTCTTTATCGCCATCCGCCTGTCGTGATGTAGGCTGCTGCGGTGCGCAGGCCTGGCCAAAATCGCGGTGGCGACCGGCGAGCTCGCTCGAACCATCGCCAACATTTCTGCCTGCCGCTGCAACGGGACTATCGGGTTAATGCTGCAGCTGATTTCGTTCGCTCAAACCACGACTGAGAGCACCACAATCGCGGCGCACAAATGCGCTAGTCACGTGGTATTATTTGTATTTCGCGGGCTTTCTTCTAAGCCCGGAAAAAAGATACACGTGAGACTTCTTTATAGCAATTAATGGAATGGGGGTTCTCTGAAGGTGCTCTACAACTTTCCAATTCACATTTCTGGTCTAAAGTCGATATTTAATAAATTAGAGAAATTAACATAATTAGCTAATTAAGTAATTGCCAAACAAAAAATTGCCTGTAGTGCGCAAACAGGCTGGCAGTTGTATGCAATTGGTTTCACTGACCTACCTCAAATACATTATTTTGTAACCCTTGGTTCAAGTTAGCTGGGACACCCGGTGTATATATATATATATATATATATATATATATATATATATATATATATATATATATATATATATATAATATTGTGACGGAGAAAAAGCAGAAACACAGCTGCTCCTTGGAATGCCCTGCTTTATTGTCTTCATCCTCGTCTTCTCCTGTTGCGCTCCTGCACACTTCACTTCGTCGTCCGCTAAGCACATCACACTCGGCCACGACTGCTGTCCTTAAAAGCATCAACCCCACATCGCTGCTGTCGCATCTGTTGCACATGACGGTTTTTTTTCCGGGCTGTCCTTTTGCGGAACCATGAACATGTTCGCATCGATAATATTTGCACATGTCTGGTCCAGTTAGTGGCAAGTTGCTCTCTGGTAGAGATTCTTTGGGTCGTTGCCACTTAGGCGTTCCTCCAAAGCCTTGTTGAGAGTTAAGTACCTCAAAGTTTCTCCTGTGCCAGCTATTTGATGCTGGCATGCTCTACTTTCCCCGATATTCGATGGTTTTCCCTGATCCGGAACTGCACTCGTGATGCATCCATAGTGCTGACGGAAATGAAAAAAGCTGAACCGAAATGCTTGTTCCTGCTGCCACCGCTTCCACCGGAAGCACCGTGCCGTGCACAGCTTTGCTGCGTATACCTGTAGGTGCGGTCTCGTTCTTTTCCAATGAACTGGCGGCGTTTCTGCTCAGACTTTACGTCTAGCACACTGACATTGGCAGCAGTAAGACCTTTTTCTCCTGGAATCACCTCATATTGACCCTCCTGCTTTTCCTGATGCGGCGAAGTTTACGCGAGTGTTGGAATGCGGTGCGGTGGACAAAAATGTTCTCGCCAGTGTCAGCGCGGCTGATGAAGCCGTAGCCGCCGATCACATCAAACCACTTCACTGTCCCATTCATCCTCCATAGAAAAACAGAGGCTTCCTTCTCGTGCTGCACCTTTTCCTGTTGTTGTTGCATGCGATTAGCCTCACCTTCAGGTTGCTTGTCCACAGGTGGGCTAGAGGCGGTCCGGAATGAGCGGAGCTGCAGTTCGCCGTTTTGGATGGATAGAGCCATGCATGGGGCGGGCAGCATGCTGAAGTGCTGCTAAAGTCCCGGCAGCAACAAGGACCCCGTGACGACTAGCTGTGTCATGCAAGGCGGCCGCCCGGTGTACAAATATGGAGAGGCTGTCCGTGTCCATTGTGGACATAATCAATACGTGGGTGTCATCGTGAAGCCCCTCGACAATGTACTGTTTGGCTGCAGACGCGGGCCACTCGATGTTGCAGGCCTGAAAAAGGCGGACCTTATCAAAAATGTAAAGTGCGACATCTTCACCTGGAGCCTGGCGCCACGCTCTCATAGTCGTGAGTTTGGCGTCGTGCGCACTGGGCACGGGTGTAAACGCGGCAAGAAGGGCGGAGGACCACGCCGTCCAAGTGGTGTAGCGGCGGCCTTTGCACTGGTGCCAGGCGCGGGCGGCACCACGGTGATGGTCCTCCGCGACGGCGAGCGTGGTGACGAGACCAGGCGGAACGCCGGGCAGCAGCGTCAACAAGTTCAACCCACGCTTCGGCATCGTCAGAAAAGCCACGGAACTCCGGAAGCAGTACCGGTGGTACTGGGAACCCAGAGGACATCGAGACGCGGCCAAACGCCGCGGCAAAAGTGACGGATACCTCTGGGACGGCCGAGAACACTTCGGGAAGGAGGGCAAAGGCCGAATCCGCCGAGGAGACATTGACGCCGTTCTCGGTCGAGATAGAAGTTGCGGGCGCCGAGTGAGCCGGTCGTGTGACTGCCCGGCCGCTGTGAAGGAGGAGCGGCGGGTCAGAGGTCCGGGTAGGGCCCGACGTTCGTCGACTGCGCCATTGTGACGGAGAACAAGCAGAAACACAGCCGCTCCTTGGAACGCCCTGCTTTATTCTGTCTTCATCCTCGTCTTCTCCTGTTTCGCTCCTGCACACTTCACTTCGTCGTCCGCTAAGCACATCACAATATATATATATATATATATATATATATATTGTAGGATGGGGGTTCATTAGAGGCACTGGGTGATCTAGAAGTCGTCAGGTACAGTCCACGTACGAGTAGATTCAGAGCACACACCTATAGCGATGTCACTGGCGACAGCGCACGGAAACTTCATCTTCGAATGTACATCTTCGTTTTTACAAAGGCCCCCGGGAATAAGAAGAACCACCCTGGCGACTTACGGCATAGGCAAAATGGTAGGGTTGTAATATTGTTTAAGGCGCTAGAAATGTACAGTTTCGCGGCCGTGTAGACGGAGATCGGGTGAGGGCGTCAGGGGTTCCACAATGTAATTGACAGGAGAAATGCGCTCCAGGACACAGTAGGGGCCGTGATAATTGGAAATAAATTTCGAAGATAGTCCGGGAGTGCCTGATGGAATCCAGAGTCACACAAGACTGCCAGAATGCAATTGTGGGGTCGTCTGATGGTTGACACGGCAAGATTTCTGGAGCGACTGGGTTTCAATTGGGAGATACCGGGCAATTTGGCGGCAATCGTCTGCGTGTCGGCCAGCTTCAAAAATAGCGGTATACACAGATGTGTCCGGTTGGTATGGAAGAATGGTATCTAGTGGAGGAGACGGGCGACAACTGTAAAGATAGAACGAAGAGAAACCGGTAGTTGACTGTGTAGCAGTTTTGTATGCGTACGTCACATATGGAAGGAGGAGATCCTAGTCAGAGTGGTCGAAGGAGATGTACTACTAAAGCATGTCACCAAGGGTACGTTTCAAGCGTTCGGTAAGTCCGTTAGTCTGCTGATGATAGGCGGTAGGGTTGATTAAGTTTGTGGCACTTGTTCAGTAGAGCTTTAACAACTTCAGATAAAAAGACACGTCCTCTGTTACTGAGTAGTCCATGAGGTGCACCGGAGCATGGGCCGACTCGGTTCAAAATGAATGAGGCTACGTCTGACGCTGTGGAAGATGAAAGGACAGCGGTCTCTGCATATGTCGTCAGGTGGTTTACCATGACGATGGCCCAAAGATTTTCAGCGGAGTGTACGGGAGCAGGCTGTATAAATCAATACCGACGCGATCAAAGGGACGTGATGGGCAAGGTTACGGCTGCAACTCGCCAGCGGAAACAGTAGGGGCCTTGCTACCTTGACTGACTAGGCATGAGCGTACGTATTTGATGACAAAGTTGTACATTCCCCTCCGGCAGTAATATAAGCGTAGGCGATGGTATGTCTTGAACACTTTCGCATGGCCGCATTGCTGGTCAGCGTGAAAGCAGTTGCAGATTTGCGAGCGTAGGTGGCGGAGAATGACTAGAAACCATTTGCGGTCATCAGGACTGTAGTTGTGGCCCTGAAGAAGGTTTTCGCGAATGGCTAAGCGTGGTGCTTGGCAGGGAAGCGCACGCGACGAAGCAGCAACTAACGTATCTGAAATGAGCTCGATAAGAGAAGCGACCCAAGGGTTTCTCCGCTGCGCAGAAGGCATGTCACTGATGTGAAGTGACGTTGTCGAGGCATCCAAGGTGGAAAGGCTGGCGACGTCACTTGGAAGGTAGCAGCGAGAAAGGACATTATCGTCTTGATACTTGCGGCTAGAGCGGTAGATTACGTTTACATCAAATTATTGTAGACGAAAATCTCACCTTGTAAGACGGCCTAATGGGTCTTTAAGAAGGAAAGCCAGCACAGCGCATGGTGGTCGGTAGCAACTTCATAGGGGCGGCCATAAAGGTAAGGGAGGATTTTGGTCGGAGCCCAAACTATTGCCACTCTTTTTCAGTGAGCGAATAATGGGACTTCACCTTCATGAGCGTTCGACTTGCATAGGCGACTACGTAATAAGAAAATCAAGATTTCCGCTGATTGAGTACTGCGCCGAGACCGACACCGTTGGCGTCAGTGGGATCCTCAGTAGGGGCCGTCGGGTCGAAGTGACGCAGGACGCGGCGCTGTCGTGGGGACGCGGCGCACGTGTTGAAGGCATCATCGGATTACGGAGACCAGAGCGAAAAGTCGGAATTCCCCGACAGAAGCCGTGTCAAATGGGGCAGCAATAGAGGAGAAGTATCGAATTAGCCGGCGAAAGTAGGAGCACAAGCCTAGGAAGCTGCGAAGGTCTTTGATGGATCTCGGCTTCGGAAAGGCAGCGACAGCGCCCCGGGGCAATAGACATCGCGAAAAAAACCTTCCTTGGAGTCAACTGGCCTTAAAATGGTCAGCTGACGGGTGGCGAAACGACACTTTAATTTGAGCCCAGGGAATGTTTATGAGAGTCAAAAGGGGAGCTAAACTCTTGAAGGAGGACAAGCAATTGCACTCGTTGAAGCTAAGGAAGACTGGCGTCGATAGAGTGGTGGAACTAGTCTGTGGAAGAGGGAGATGACACAGAAAGTGGAGGACTGAGTGCAGCCATGACGAGGCGCGGTAGGTCGTCAGTCATTTCATGGAGAAGAGATGTGATGGGTTGTAGCCTCCCGAGACATTCACCGTGGCGAAAAGCAGTGGGGTTAGATAGCCAGAGCGCAGAAGAGCCAGCAGAAATAGTTAACAAAGCATAGGGCAACGGAAGGCACTTTCGGCGCAGAAATGTATGTCCTGGAGGGAAGAGGATAGTTACATCGCACAGAGTCACAAGTGATATTTTCAAGCAGGGATGAAGAAGGAGGACTGTCGATGTCATCGGTGACGAGGGATTTAGCGCATGGATTAGAAGGAGCATTGTCTGACATGGGCTCGTGCAGCGCAGAAAATCCGACTTCAGCACGAGCACAATCGATTATAGCAGCATGATGCGACAGCAAATCCCACCTTAAAAGTACAGCGTCTGAGAAACTTGGCAGCATGACAAACTCAGTTATATAATGGCGATTCTAGATTACTATTTGAGCGGTGCAGGCTGCTAAAGGCTTGATTTATTCAGCGCTTGCCGTTCGCGACTAAAGTCCTGCAATTGGCTTCTTCACTTTCTTTAAAGAGCTACAAAGCTTGGCGTCCATTACCGAAAACGCAGCACAAGTGTCAATTAGGGTCATGACAAAAACACCTTCGACGATAACTTCAATGAGATTGGCTGCCGATAGATGCGATAGATGAGGACTTGGAAAGTTCCACGAGGTCGCAATCCCTACATCAGGAACAGCGGCCTCTAGTTTTCCTCATGTGAAGCAAAGACGCAAAGAGGAAGATGTACAGCTGCGAGTCATCCATAATAACGAGTCATGAAAATAAGGAAAAGGATTTTATGGAGAAAAAAATGTGTAATTAATCACTGCTTTTGTACATAACGGTGTGCACTTGACTCAAAATGTGATAGAACACCAGCAATATTGAGTGCATTATCCTTGTCATCGTCCTCCTCGAAAACTTGTAGTGCAGTCTGAAGTGACTCGCGCACCATTACACGCGTGATGGTGGGCTTTCTGTTGGTCGAACTTTCGAGCACCAACTACTCACTAAACGATTAATCCCCGTCCGATTCTCTTCTCACCATGGCCTCGGCATTGAGCTAAGTAGCTGTTAAGTAGCTGCTTGAGATTCTCCTGTGATGAGGAATCAACCGAGCGGTCGATACTACCCCCTTCACCATGTATCCGTCGACTCGAGATGCCATATTTTTCCTTCAGCCTTGTCAGCCATCCCCTTGAGTAGTCACGCCTAGACAGAGCGTATAAAATATTCCCTGAGTAAACATCACCATGTTTTACTGAACACAGGATACCTTAAGGCATCACAGCTAAAACCTATTAAGACAGAGCAGTATAACGATACGTATCCATAATTGTTGCCGAGGCAGCGAGCCTTCTCTTGAAGCATTTCGTTGCTCATGCCGCACCATTCGCGAGAACATTCCGAAACCACATTAACAAGGCTTACTCCATTTCTTCGCACTGTGCTGGGTGCTGTCGGACTACTGCTGACACTGCGGGTGCTGACGTTGAGGCATTTATCGGAGTCCTGTAGTATCGATGCTACCATCGACCTGGCGAGGCTGAGGCCTAGTTTACCTTGGCCCCAGTATCTCACGGCTTGGATTTACTTAGATGGCTTTGCCGCTTTTATTCACAGATTTCTTCCTTCGGGCCTACGTTCGGCTCTGTTATTTTCCGTTTAACTCCCGCCATGCCAAAAGGCAGACTCAAAGCCAGCTTTGCACTTTTTTGCCTAGATAACTTTTCTGCCTTTCCGTTTTTCTGATTCTCTCTTTTTGCCTTGCACTGTTTCCGTAAGGAAGTGAGGGAGTCAAGTTGGCGCGTTGCTATGCAGAGGGCTATAGAACATACCATCTTCCTGGCGCCGTTTTTATGTGTTAATTTCTATGAAATAAACGCTTCAAGCTGAAGTACGGTTTAGAACGACGTCTAGCCGACTACGAAAAGCTCTGACCGTGTCAAGGCCGCATCGTTGACTCGAAGCGATGCCGACATGCAAAAAATGAAAAAATGTGGCAGTTCGCAGAGCAACCGGGACGAAACAGAGGAGCATGAAAGGGAAGCGCGTCCAGGCCAAGACGCCCGGTCACGGTTGCGTGTACGTCACCTTTCTTTTATTGCTCTACATTAAAAAGAAGTTACTCAAGACCGGTGCAACACTCCACCCAATGCATACTCCAGCCTTCTGCGTATACAGCTTGTTCTTCCATCCTATGAAGGTGGACTCCAGGTAGAACCTCATAGGTTGGAAGAACAAGCTAAATACGCAGAAGGCTTGAGTATGCATTGGGTCGAGTGTTGTACTGGCCTTGAGTGACATCTTAATGTACGTGGAATGACACCTGAAGGATAACTTGGAGGGCTTACATTATTCCACCTTCAGGTATGTGGACGACTTTTTAGTATTCACAGACTGTGAAGGATTCAATCAACGAATGAAGGACATAATGGATGTTTTTACTGAGTGAGGATCCGGGCTGGAATTTACTGTTGAAGAACCAGTGGACGATAGGTTACAGTATTTAGATCTATTGATTCAATTCGGTGATGATCATGTTTGTTGGGAATACAACCCGAGATCGATGAAGCCGTTGGTAAGCTCCAATTCGGGGCATTACAAATTAGTGAAGAATGGGATGATCAACACGAGCTTATTAAATTCGTTGAAGAAATCTTGTTACCACGGCATGGGCAAGAGTTTTGAAAGACAAGTGACAAGAATTGCAGAAGCCTGTTATCGGGAGTCGGTTATTATTGAGGCCAGTTACCGGGTACTGAAGAGCCCTAAAAGAACGCACAGACTGAAATCCCTGCCCAGCATGGATGAGAGGAAGAGGAAGGTTGCAGTAGTACCGTATGTGCACAGAACTTCGCATGGCCTAGAAAATGTAGGCAAGGGGTATAGTGCTGACGTCGCATTGACCGCCCCGCTCAAGATGAAGAGGATCTGCTCGGCTATTCAAAGGGAAACAGAAGCGAAGAAACAAGAATGTGGGGTGAAACATAAAAACCCATATGTTGGATGCAAGACAGGTGTTTTGTACAGGCTTCCACTCTCTTGTGGAGCCAGTTATAAAGGACAAACAGGACGATGTATTAATAAGAAACTACAGGAACACCGGAACAACTTAGAAAGTGGAAAGGACAAAACGTTTCTGGTATCACGTTGCCATTCATGTGAAATAATGAAGAAGGAGAAGAAGAAGAGCACTCGTAAGTTTGACAAGGTTAGGATTTTTTTTTAAGTCGATATTTATTGCCTCAGGGCATCAGTAGGTTATGAGATGAAGGATGAATAAATGATTAAATGAATGGAAAAAGGTTGGCTGATTTTATGAAGTCCAGAAGTGAGCGATGATGAGGTCCCTGCGTCCAAGTGACGTATGAGGCAGGATTGGTTGCTGAAAGGCCAGCTATTCTCAGGTGCCGGATTCGTGTTGGCTTGAGTGCTGGGCAGTCCCACAGCAAGTGGTGGATGTCGGCCTCGACATCTTCGTTGTTACAGATCGGGCATCCTGGGCGAGGATATAAGTGTTGGAAGTATGACCACGTCCTAGTTACAGCTGGTGTAAGGGCAACACCGACCCGGATCCTCCTAAGCGCAACCTCCTCTGCACGGGTGAGACCGCGGGGAAGGGATATCGCACACGGAGGGATAAGTGCACGTGTGCGGCGCCGGAGGTGCTCCTTTCTTGACAAAAGGAGGGTAGCGTCGTCGACTTCGAGAAGCCGTGGGATTGATGCGTCTTGGTTCACGAGGCGGGTTGCAAAATCAGCTTGACTTTGGGAAGGCAGCAGATCCCGTGGGACCCACTCAATGCGTACTGACTGTGGGATGCGCGCCGCAAGCTGGTGCATGTCCTGGCAAATTTTAGGGCAGCGGCTGACACGTCGGAGCTGACGTACTGCTTGTAGTGCGTCAGTGCGGATGACAATGTGGGCTGTAGGGAGCATGGTTATAGAAATCACGGAGCAGAGTGCCTCTTGAACTGCCACAAGCTCAACGCAGAAAGATGTAAGTGGTTCTGAAAGCTGAAATGTAGTTGTCTGATTCAGGCTAGGTCTCCGTGGACAGTGGATTGCCGTTTTGGCTTCACAGCCTTGCAGGCTTCCATCTACGTACACTACTATGGAATCTTGAGGCAGGTTAGTATCTTGCTCTTCAAATCTCTGGCGTAGCAACGATGCAGAGTTGGCAGACGTCGGTCTGCGGATGTCAGTTGGCTTGTTGTCTCCTAACTGTATAAATTTCCAGGGAGGGAGAACTGGCGCAGGTGGCTGAAGAATAATGTGTGACGTTGCATAAGCCCTCAGTGCTTGCGTTGAATGTGACAAAGTGGCCTTGAGTCTGCGAGCATCTCGGCGCTGCTGCACCAGTTCATCGATGGTGTTGAGCTGCGCATTCACCTGTAAAGCTACGACCGGTGTGATTCGTGGAAGACATGTTATGGTCCTCATAGCTTCTCGATTTACGGCTTCAAGGCGATCCCATTGTGCCCTTGTAAGATGCTGGAACTGGGCCTGATAAACAATACGGGGCTGCAGAACCGCCCTCACTAACTGGCGTGCAACAGACGAGCCAGCGCCACCCGTTTTAGGTGCAATTCTTCTTATTAAACTTATAGTTTGAAGTGCTTGCTTTTTTGCCTGAGAGAGCCAAGCAGTCGCTGATCCTGATTGGTGAATTGTTAAGCCCAGAATTTTCAGACTCGAACTTTCTTGTATTGGGGTGCCTGATAGAGAGAGACGAATTGGATTTGAGGCAAGTTTACGGCGTCCCCAGCGGTTGGCGACTGACGTGTATGAAGTTTTACACACAGAAAGTTGAAGGCCAATGGAGGATGCGTAATCAGAGGTTACGTCTAATGCTGACTGAAGGGCGGCCTCTTGAGTGAGAAGATCATGGTGAGTGCTCCATACCGTGATATCATCTGCGTACTGCAAAAACTTGATTTCAGGGATATCATGTAAGCGCCACGCCAATGGGATGAAAGTAATATTGAATAACGTCGGAGACAATACTGATCCCTGGGGCACGCCACGTAGTGAAACGAAAGAACCAACAGTGTCACCGCTGAGGCGTATTGCAAATTTTCGTCCGTCCAAAAATGATGCGACAAAAGTGCGTACTCTCGGAGGGAGATGGAGCATGTCAATGGCATTCAGGATTGCAGCATGACTGATGTTGTCATATGCCTTTTCAACATCCATTGCTAATATGGTACGTACATCGCGGCTGCGGGTAGATGACAGAGCTGCTGAGGCCAAGACAGCCAACCCGTCCTCTGTACCTATGTATGGACGAAATCCAATTTGAGCAGGGTGATAAAAACCGTGCTGTTCAAGCCACCAAGAAAGTCGTGTGGCTAGCATTTTCTCTGCGAGCTTGCAAAGCGTTGATGTTAAGGCGATTGGTGGCAAGTTGGCGAGGTCCGTTGGAGGCTTCCCAGGTTTGGGAATAGGGATCACGACAGCGGTTTTCCAGCTCTCGGGTACGACACCATCAAGCCACACTTTGTTTATGGTCTCTAGTAGTTGACGAAGTGCAGCAGTACTGAGGTTTTTGTAAACCTCATACTGAATTTTGTCCAGGCCAGGCGCTGTTTTCCGTTTCGCATCGTCAATTGCAGCCAGCAGCTCGCACATCGAAAAGGGGCTCGCAATTCCATCTGCGTCGGCAGCAGATGGTAATTTCCATGCGTCTGCAGGGATACCTGCCAAATTAAGGTTTACAGCTGAAGGAGGGAGTATATCGTATTTTGGGAAAAATTTTCGAGCAGCTTCTTTGGCGAAATCACCCGGCGACAGATTAGCCGCAAAGCATGCTGTTGCTGCTGCGTCAGTAGAACGACGACCATGTATATTTTGTATCGCCACAAAGAGAAGATGACGAGAGAGATAGTGGAATCATATTTTATTTCAACGGACAATAAGTGTGTCAGCAAGACTTCTATTGCTCTTTCAAGCAAAGAGGTGTCTTTTTTAAGTGATTTTTTGTGTGCAGCAGGTGAACCCAGGGGTTGTTTCACGTGACGGTTTCGTTTTCTTCATGTTTGTTTCTTCTGGGCCTTTGAGTAAAGGGCTTAGGCATAGTTGTGAGTCAGCGCGTGTACTGTGGCTTTCTTTTATCTTGTCCTTTGTCTTCGTGTTCGCGCTGTTTATATTAATAATCAATAATTGCCAACTCGCCCAACAAAGTATCTTGGTAAGCCTACAACAACGGTCTCTCTGAAGACAGTCTTCCAAGCGGGTGAGTTATGCGCTGCCCTCACGCATTACGCTTGACCAACTCGACTCAAAGCCCTATCAGCCCTAGTTGGGAACAGAACATAGTGGTGTGTTGCACAAAAAAAGAAGAGGTGGTGCGATGCTTACTTACAGACGTTCAACTTCCCTCTGGTACGGGACTCATTCTGATGCGTGGGCATAGAAAACTGACTGGTGATGTGTACCGTGGGGTTATCCCGGTGCCCAATCATGAAACCAGTGAATGACTTCAACCCAATATCCGGTGGCGTGGTATAGAACTCGTAGCCATCATAAAGCTGGAACCACTAACGTAACCGTGCTCACTTTTGGGGCTCCACTGTCCCTCTCTTTGCACACTACAACTGCGAACTTGCCTCAGTTAGCCAGTACAAACACACGATCTCAGCCTGCTGCCGGTGTGGTGAACTGGGCCATCGAGCCGACATCTGTCCGGCTCCAGCAAACGAACGCTGCGGACAATGCGGCCAAAATGTCGGCTCCACTGAAGAGGGCATGGCGCCACATGACTGCAAGCCAACAGGCCTGGTCTGTGGGGGTAGTAATCTCACCAGCTCCCATGAATGTAAAGAAAAATTCCGGAAACTTCCATCACCCGGCGCGCCCGCTAAAAGGACTAAAGGGCCCCCATCAACAAGACGCCCGGACCAACAGCTGAAAAAGCCATCCGGAGATGTCAATAATGACGCGCTACAGAAGGATCCCGCCAAAATCTCCAAGTAGACAACGATAAGGGGCACCAGCAGTTGGCGTCATCAAAACACAAGAAGGCAGCGCCATGCAGCGGCAAAACCGGAGACCCAGCGCCCGGAACACGTCAGAAAAAAGGCGTCGTTGATAGCGTATCCCAGCGGGAACCAAGACAATCACAGGTGGGCAGTTGGGAACATAGTGTCCTCTCCTTCCTCTCTCCACTCGCCCACCTCCACCAACTCCATTTCTCCCCTCGAAGCTGAACTTAGACGTGAGCTTGCTATTTTCCGGGCATCGAATGAAAAGCTCAAAGCCAGCCTGAACACCCTGGCCACTCAAAACGCCTCTAGGCCCTCTCTTACGGAGGACGACGATAGCATAACAGAACGGGACCCCTCTCCCCAAACCGAAGCACACTCGCATGCCCTGGATACCCGAGTGGCTGCTATTGAAAACATTGCTTCCCAATATCCTCAATTCATAAACGCTGCCATTACCGCTGAGATGGCAAACATAATCTCCCGCATCACGCGTTCGGTAACAAGTTTAACCCAGAAATGAATGCTCGAACAACTACATCTTTCTAAACGCGCAGGACCCCGTAAGCTTCCCGCGCGTCCCGCCAACTTCTCTCGTCGCATGGACAATTCTGATAACGAGGAACGCCCCATCCGCGAGGCGTCTGGCACCAGTGGATCGAACATTTTTAACACAATGGCATCATTCACACCCTCAAGCTCGGATCATGGCCCCCAATCCTAGATCGCGATCATCCACACTAACCATCCCTTCGCACTAACCCAGTGGAATTGCAGAGGTTACAACGACTGGCAGAAGAGAGCGCACCATCGCTTTACCTTGAAGCATTTGAGTTCCTCGTGGCTCTAGTCGCCCTTCAGGAGCCAGAAGCTAACGCCAAACTCACTATCAGACTTTTCAGAGGGACACACAAACCTGCATCCTAGTCCAAAAAGACTACACAGCACAGCACAAGAGGTCACCCTTCTATTGAACCCACAATACTCCTGTCATGGTCACAGTCTTACCTTTGCGAAGAAAAGACCCCAAAATTCATGTGCTAAATATATGCTGTCCCCCAAACCTAAAGATGTAACTTTTTCCAAGTTCTTTACAAAAGCAATGCGCGTGGATGGACGTGACCCCCTACTCATGGTAGGAGAATTCAATGCTCACTGTCAGCAATGGGGCTACCTTAGAGATGAACCCAGAGAAAGAAAATTGGCAGAACTAATTTCGACCCTCGGTCTTACCATCCACACCGATCCGGCCAATTCCACTCGCATGGGCAACTCAGTAACCAGAGATACATGCCCTGATTTGACTCTTACCCGCAATATTTAGCACGCCGACTGGCTTAATACGTAAGACTCTCTGGGCAGTAACCACTGTATTCATAATACCACTGTATACACACGGCCCCTTAAACACCCCATACCACAAGCGCCTATTTCTGATTGGACGAAGTTCCGCTCGACACTTCCCTCTGTCGACATTGTCTGCTTGGGGTATCACGAGTGGGTGACCTCTTTAATGACAACTCTCCGCACTAAGGAACAACACATCCAGCTACCGACTCCACCCCAGAAGTAGACAACCATCTCCATCTTTGGGAGGCCCGCAGCAGTCTTACCAAACAATTGAGAAAACAGAAACACAACAAGAAACTCAGACACCGCATCGTTGAACTCACCCAAAAGGCTGCCGACTATGCCGCTCAGTTAGCCGAAAATAACTGGGTGGAGTTTTTAGTGGAGTGAACTTGCAGAGCGCAATAACTTAATAATCATGAATACCTTCTTCAGCAAACGGAGGAACCGGAAATGGACATGGAAAACTCCTAACGAAGAGACTAAAATGAAATTGACTTCGTACTGTGTTCAACCCCCGCCATTATTCAAGGTGTAGAGGTAATCAGGAAATTGCGATGCAGTGACCACAGGATGGTGAGGTCCCGAATTAGATTAAATGTGAAGAAGGAACGCAACAGATTAGGAAGAAAGAAACCCATCAATGAATTAGCGGTGAGGGGGAGGGTAGAAGAGTTCAGGATCTCGCTACAGAACAAATATTCAGCTCTAATTGAGAAGGGCGACATTACCGTAGACGAAATGAACAAAAATTTCAGAGATATCATTACTGAGTGCGCTGTAGAAGTAGGCGGTAGGATAGTTCGAAGGCTACAGCTAAGCAGTCTAAGGAGACGAAAGATTTAATTAAGAAACGCCAGAGTACGAAAGCTTCCAATCCAACAGACCAGATAGAATTGGCAGATATATTAAAGCTAATCAATAAGCGCGAAGTGGTAAAAGGAAGTATAAAATGGAGAAAATTGAGCGTGCTGTAAAGAATGGAGGAAGCCTTAAAGCGGTAAAGAAGAAATTGGGCATAGGCAAAAACCAGATGTATGCGTTAAGGGACAATGCAGGCAACGTCATCACGAATATGGACAAGATGTCAAAGTAGCCGTGGAGTTCTATACAGACCTCTACAGCAGCCAAAGTAGTCAGGACCGTAATGACATTGCCGGTAGGGAAAAACAGTCGGACGTTCCACCAGTGACGAAGGACGAGGTCAAGCATGCACTAGAAACTATGAAAAGGGGGAAATCAGCTGGAGAGGATCAGATAACTACAGATTTGCTCAAGGACGGGGGGGGGGGGGGGGGGGATATCAAGCTAGAAAAACTAGCCACCCTGTATACGCAGTGCCTGGTGTCATCGACAGTACCGAAACCATGCAAGAGTGCAAATATTATCCTCATTCAAAAGAAAGCGGACTCTAAGGACCTTAAAAATTACAGAGCAATAAGCTTACTGTCTGTTACGTATAAGGTATTTATTAAGGTAATCGCTAATAGAATCAGGACTACCTTAGACTACAATCAAGCAAAGGATCAAGCAGGTTTTCGGAAACGGCACTCTACTATAGATCATATCCATACCATCAACCAGGTGATAAAGAAATGCTCGGAATAGAACCAGCCCTTATACATAGCATTCATTTATTACGAAAAAGCATTTTACTCAGTTGAAACTTAGGCGATGATGCAAGCATTGCGAAATCAGGGGGGAACGAGCCGTACGTGAAAGTGCTGGAAGATATATATAGGTACTGCACAGCAACAATAGTTCTGCATAAAGAAATTAACGTAATTCCCACAAAGAAAGATGTTAAGCAAGGAGACATGATCTCCCCAGTACTATTCACAGCTTGCTTAGAGGAAGTATTCAGACTTGGAATGGGAGCAGTTAGGGATAAGGGTAGATGAAGAATACCTCACTGACCTGCGATTTGCTGATGACATTTCCTCGCTAAGTAACTCGGGGTATAAACTGCAAATATTGATTGATGTATTAGACAAAAAAAGTAGAAAGGTAGGCTTAAAAATCAATACGCAGAAGACTAAGGTAATGTTTAACAGCCTCGGGGAGGAACAGCAGTTTACGTTAGGTAGCGAGGCACTGGAAGTAGTAGACAAATATGTCTACTTAGGACAGGTAGTAACCGCAGATCCGGACTATGAAACGGAAATAACAAGACGAATAAGATTGGGATGGAGCGCATTTGGCAAGCACTCGCAGGTTGTGACTAGCAGCTTACCGGTATCGCTCAAGAGGAAAGTATACAACAGTTGCATCTTACCTGTACTCACCTATGGGGCTGAAACGTGGAGGCTAACCAAAAGGGTTCTACTTAAGCTGAGGACAACTCAGAGGGCTTTGGAACGAAAAATGGTAGGGGTAATAGGAAGCGTGCAGAGTGTGTCAGAGAAATAACTCAAGTTACTGACATTCGAGTGGAAATTAAGAAGAAGAAATGGGCATGGGAAGGACATGTAGTGGAAATAGAGGGTAACCGATGATCGCTTAGGGTAACAAACTGGATTCCAAGGGAAGGAAAGCGTAGCAGGGGGCGGCAGAAAGTTAGGTGGGCGGATGAGGTTAAGAAGTTCGCAGGGGTCAAATGGATGCAGCTAGCACAGAACCGAGTTACATGAAAAAATATGGCAGAGCTTCGCCCTGCAGTGGGTATAGTCAGCATGATGATGATGATGATGATGATTATGGTGAACTGGGTAACACGTGGTGTTTGTTTCGTGCACTTATAGACCCCTCTCAAACACTTGCAGAAATGACGCGGCATCTCCACCGTGTCTTCATAACTTTCCGGTACTACAACAGTTGGCCCGAACACTGTGTGACAGATATCTTTGTACCACAGTGGACCCTCGTCTTTCCCAGTGCTCATGCGCAGGCCAAGCAAATCTGGAGCTGGATGGCACGTTCCACCTCCATGATTTGAAGGAGGCCCTAGCCAAAGTGAAGCGCGGTACTGCACCGGGCCGGGACAAGATTACTGTCAAACTTCACGCAAACCTTCCGGATGCAGCGCACCATGCCTCCTTGAATTTACCAACCGAATCTGGCTGGGAGAGATTTCTCTGCCCCAGGATTGGAAGACAGCCCTAGTGACATTTATTCCTAAGGCAGGCAAGCCAATTGATGAGGAAAACCTGTGCTCTATCTCCCTCACATCTTGTGGCGGCAAATTGATGGAGACTATGATGCAAGACAGGTTGTCCACTTACCTCAAAACGCATCGCACTTTCGCGGACACTGTTTGGTTTCCGACCACAGAAGTCCGCAAAATATATCCTTCTACAAATTCATCATGACATATTAGAGCCCAAAGAGCTCCCTCACAAGGAGAAGGTAGTAATGGCCTTAGATTTGAAAGGAGCCTTTGATAACGTGAAACATGAAGTGATACTAAATCATCTTCAAGATACCAACTGTGGTCAGAATACGCATCGATACATATGGCAATTTCTCACGGGTCAACACGCCTATATTCGAATTCAAGACACGGAACATGGATCCTATACCACCGTCTCACGTGGTACACCACAAGGCGCAGTGGTGTCTCCTCTCCTCTTCAACCTTGCAATGAAAAACCTTTCCGCAAAATTAAGCTCAATGCCTGGCATCCGATATGCCATATATGCGGATGATATCTTTATCTGGGCAACAGAAGGTAATCTTGGACACATGGAAACATGCCTACAACAGGCATGTGGTGGAGGTGGTGGAAGCTTACACGGCATACTGTGGTCTGCAATGTGCCCCCGCCAAATCAGAATTTGTCCACATCCGTCCCTCCCCTCGGCACGAAAGATCAATTCACCTTACACTTCTTCGGGTCCGATTACTGAGGCCAAGGAGATCCGCATTCTTGGTCTCTTTATTCACCAACAAAGCAGACCGGACACAACACGAACAAAACTTCGCATGTATGGCGACCAGGTAGGCAGTATGATCCGCTGGGTCTCCAATAAGCGTGGGAGGTTACGAAGTAAAGATACCTTGCGGCTGGCACATGCATTCGTTACGAGTAAAATTCTCTACTCAACTCCCTACCTTCACATGCGCAAGCATGACGAGGACCAACTCGGGGTCATTCATCGCAAAAATTATAACACGGGCTCTTGACCTTCCCATTGCCTCTGGTGTGACAGGTAGCTGGTGGCTGTATACAAGTGGTTTCTCTGGTCTATATAAAATGTTATATTTTTAATCGTTAGCTAAATTTTGCTTGCACCTCCTGTATATGCGTGTTTTGAGATAAGAGTGTACTAGAGGTCGCATGACCAGTTTTATTTTCAATTAAGCTTTCATATAGGGTGACAAATGTCTTTACACAAAGAAATAAAAATTAGTTCTGCAAGATATGCAGTAATTGTTTCGGAAACAAATCAGAATTACTAGCGTTGGAAAATGCCGTTTTTGCCATTTCAAAAGCCTGCGAATGTAAAGCCCTGCGGCTCCCACACTAAAATATTGTCGTGCATTATGCTTTACTCAATTATATATACGTAGCCTTTCTTTTCGGAGAGTTATTAATATAATTTTCTTTCTGTCCGAGCTTGTTTTAACAAAAAAATTGCACACTTTGCTAGTGGACGAACGTAGGCATTGCAAAAAAGATGATTATCAATCCTACGGCCTGGCACGAGGAATTTAATCCAAAGGCAAATTTTCTATCTGCAAGGTAGCTGCTCTTCTCCGCTGTGCGTCAAATTCGGCCAAATTTTGAAAACAGCAAAAAAAAAAAAAAAAAACTCAGAAATTTGATTCCATTTTGAAACAAACATCATCTTCGTGTTTATTAAACTCTTCCTGAAGGATACTCAGCACATAAGAATTAGTAGGGACCAGTAGGTGTAGCATTGTACCGTTTAAAAATATTCGTTTATTATAAGTCTCACAGCTTGTACTGAAAATTATCGATGTTAACTCTACATTTTAGCTTCATGCAATAAGATGTTGCCGTTGAAACGTTTTCTCAGTATTACGCAGGTATTGTTCTTTATTGCTGAAGAATTTATTACCTGTGCACTTTTCTGTTCGTTCTGCATATTACTTCGAAATTGGACAAAATTCAAAAATATAAAAGGACTACTTTGATCCTAATTCAAAACGCATCACAATCTTCAATTTTCATTTAAACCAAAAAAATACAATACTGCGTTCTTCGCAAATATCAGGCACTAAAAGGTATTACATTACTTAAAAGAAAACTATAAAATAAAAATAAAAATTAGTAATGGCTTTATTTTATGCCATCGCTTGGGCCTTCCCCTTATTAAGTAGGCGTCGGAAATTTATATTGATAATTTGCGGAAACTATTGAATTATAATCAGGCAATATCCAAAATTTTCTCAGTGCTTATAAAGTATTTTTCAGCTTGTTGACTTTTATGATAGCTTAAAACGGAATAAATTCCCTATTGCCAATTCATCGCAAGCATGGATCATGGTTTAGTTTTTAATCTATACTGTAATCGTTTTGTATTTTTCGGTTCAGTGGTATTCAGTTGAACTCATAATTTTATTATTTCGTATCTTGGTTATGATGAAAATTAACATATCTTTGTGAAGGCGAATTTCCCCGAGTGCACTTGTGCTATCATAAGCTTAATGCTATGCAACATGATAGCTTCGGTGGAATTATATAGTTTTTATAACTGCGGCACGAATGAGCCGAAATGGTGAGTGTTCTTGACGACACAGCTGCCTACACTAGGCGAGTCGAAACGACACAAGCAAAGCCACCATCCATCTAACCTGCAGTGCATCGAGTCTCGCGTTTAACTTGAGACTTTACAGGTTAGGTACATGGCAGGTTCGCATTTTGCCTCGCCTTTTCTCCTTCGACAGTAACCCTTGTCATATCGGCTCATTCGCGCAGCAGAGCACTTAAGTAAAATAGTCTTCAAAAACTTGTTGCTGTTAAATTTCTTCCTAATCGAAATATGAAGTACTACAATTAAACTTTGGATTGAATACCACTTCATCGCACTATAAAACATATTACAGGATTAAGTAAAAGCTAAAGCGTTACTTGGGTTTTTCTATGAAATGGCAAAATAGCAAATTTAGTTCTTTTAGGCAATCATGAATTCAGCCAAAACGCAGAAAACGGCTATAAAGCACTGAGAAGGTTTTGGATAATGCATGTGACGAAATGCGACTAAATGTAGCGAATAACGAACCGAATTTCTGTCACGTACGACTTGAGGGCGAGGCCTAAACAATTTCTTAAAATAAAATTCTAGGGGGCACTTTGGACAACTAAAGTACGATAAGGTGAAACCATTTAATAGCGTGGTGGTCCTTAGCCCTCCACTACGGCACCTTTCTTCTTTCACTCCCACCTCCATCTTCCTTACAGCTAGGTTAAGGTGCTCATGGAGAATTAGGAGATTTGATGGGTCATGTGATGTAGACCAATTAGAAACACCCCAATTAGCACAACATAGGATATAATGTATGGGCTTTCGCTGGGCCCATGGGGGCAGCCAATACAGGCTCCATGCGAAATTTGGAACTCGTGCTCAGCGGCGCCTCGTGTGGGCTGTCCAATTTCGCCGCGATCGGTCCCGATTTGTATCCGTGTGGGGAGCCCAAATAGGGCTCCTTTAAAAAGGCAATGACAGGGTCATTCGATGTATTGCCGTTTTATACTTCTGTGAATAATATACAGGTTTGAGATTCTACTCGCAAAGGTTTAGTGCCTAGCGCGTGGTGCAGATTACAAAATAACGCGATAGAAATCGGAATTGGGAAACTCCTCCCACCGAGAGCAACCGCCATTTTGAAATCCTCGTGTGAGGTCACAGGGGTCAGCGGCTGAGCGTCGTCTGCAATGCAGGCTGCAATATCAAAAGATACGTCTTTTTTTTTTCTTAGGAAGATAGACACAGTGGTCGACCCTGATGCAGAAGTGCTTGATGAAGATGTTACCGCACGAAAGCGATATAGAGTAAGGCATGTTTTCTTCAGCGTAAGGCACGCTCACAGTCAATGAGCTGCACGGTTTCTTAGCTCTTCGACACACTGATTTTCGCATCACACTGGCAACGACGCCAGCACAGCCAACGGTCGCCTATCACCGTACTGTGAGATTTTCGGCCCCGCGATGCCGACAGAACTGAGCTGCGGATGGTCGTTTGATCTGTTTTGGTCGCGTCGGAGGTTGAGCGAGAATTTGACATACGACACTCGAGTTAACAGCCTCAACAGCTGCGCTAGTCTGTAGCCTAACCGAGTTAGAAAAATTAAAACAAAAAGCTACACTAATGTGTTCCTCCTTGCCATCAGCAATGAGCTTGACCAGAAATGTCAGTCGGCGCCCAAATGCCGGCTAGTTCAGCGACAAGTAGGCCTAGCGCGATTACGCGCGTTGGTATCTATAGTTTCGGCGATTACAGATCGCGCATTCACAAGCTTTAGCGGGTGCATGTGGTCACCGAGTGTAGATCTGGCTGTGGCGACCACAGATTGACGATTGCTTACATCACAAAGCGAATGCACATTGATCGGGAAGCGTCGATATGTGACCCTGTCTAGCGAGCGCAGCCGGCAGCTGCCCGCGCCGCTTGTTTGTATACCCGGTGCAGACAGGGGACGTAGCATCCACAGCGCTTCTTGCAGCGCAGTTGTAGTTTGTGTATTTCTTTTTTGTGTTTGTAGATTCTTTCTTCGTAACACCTGGAGCAAGTTAGCCGAGAAAACTAACCGCGACGACGAATTAAAACAAGTGCTTTCGAACTTAGAGGTAGGAAGGAGCGCTTACAGGCCGATAGAAGTCACTTGAAAGAGAGCTTCCCAAGAGAATGGAGTCTTGTTAAAGGGGTGCAAAGGGATAATTCCAAAGAGCTTCAGGACATAAATGCTGGAAAGAATTTATCAGGGACACCTGGGTGCCAACAAATGCAAAGAAAGGGCAGGGCACCTCGTATTCTAGCCAGGCATCAACTCAGACATAGAAGCTTTGGCTAAGTCATGCTCTGTATGCAAGATGTATTATTACCGACAGCCTCCAGAACCCATGATGTTGCGCCCAACGCCTGAAGACCCATGATATCGTCTCGGTATTGAAATCTTTTAGCATGGTGGAAGGGCATACTTGTGAGTCTACGGTGCTTTATCTAACTTTCCGGAAGTTGAGTTGCTCAAGGAAATGTCCTCGAAAGCCTTCATTGAAGCAACAAGTGCAATTTTAACTGGGTATGGTATATCAGTGGAAGTCTACTTGAAGACAATGGCCCACAATTTGCATGCCATGATTTTGCATATTTTGCCCGCGCTTACGATTTCCTCCATATCACTTCCAGTCCGGCTTACCCCCAATCCAATGATCTGGCTGAAAAGGGGGTTCAAGTAGTTAAACGAATTTTAAAGAAAACTAGTGCATTGAACCAAGACTTTTAGCTGGGTCTCCTAGCCTATAAGTCTACATATTTGGAATCCGGGCTGTCACCTGGCGAAGCGCTACAAGGAAGGAGATTACGAACAACTTTGCCTGATGTGCGGCCGCGCCCGGTTCGCAATGTGCAGAAGCGCCGACAGATAAGTCGTTCTAGCCGACAACTTCCACCGCTCAACCCTGGAGACATTTTTCGCGTCAAAAAAGGGGCATGAGCAACCAAAGCACAGGTCCTTCAAACTCCAAGGTATCCTAGATCGTACCAAGTCATTACTGAAGACGGAACGATCCTACAGCGCAATCGACGGCACCGACTGCAAACAAAGGAGGTTTTTCGCAGAAGCTCATGGGACATCGGTTCCGATTCCAGCCAGGAAGGTGATCAAATTTCTACTTCAGCACCATGCAGCCACAATGACGCAGAGGTTCCGACAACTCCTGAAAACAGGCATATCACAGACAACGATCCTGTCAGCGTTCCCGAGCATAATCAATCTTCACCTGCTCCAAGAACGTCATCGCGACCACGAAGGCCGCAACAGAGGTTGACCTATGACCGGAACTTTGAACAAGTGCCATAGCCTGTGCTCCCAACAGTTTGGGTCCCTTCTACAGTGTGATGTGTATGATTTCTTTATTAAACAAGGGAGGATGTATCCTATCGAACGTGGCACGAGCCACGCGTCGATAAAGCGCGTGACATCAACAAGGAGCGTTCCACGCACAGGAAGCACACCCTCGCCCAGTTGCGGTATTTAAGCAATTGATGAATAAACCTGCGTCTGGTTGTCCACCTTGCTCATTGTCTGCTATGTCCTGTCTGTGTTCCTCAACGATACAGTTTGTGAACAAATAAAGGTGCAATTGATGCGGAAATAAGTGGATAGTTTCGGTATTATTAGCTCAGCCTGCGTTTTATAACGCGCGAGCGGGTAGCATACATCCATTCATTGCAAAAGCTGTAAGCAAACACGCTGGGGGCGCAGTCATAATCCGCGAATCGGCGCCTTTCTCTGGGAGTTTAGGGTTCACACACTAAATACTAAATGGTGTATGATTATGTTGAAGTACTCACGAGCCATTTGCTGCAGAAGCACTAGAAAACGGAAGGTGAGGCTCGTGAGTCCGTCGAAATCGCGCGCGCGCCGCTGTGGGGGAGTCGAGATGGAGACGGCGTGACTGGGAGGCTCTTCTTCGATAGGGGCATGCAGTGAAGAGCAATCGAATCATCACATCACATCATCACATCACTTTAATACCTTAAAGACCCTCATTAGAGGGTATTACATAAGGGGTGGGGCGCACAGACATGAAAAACAGAATTGGTAACATATATGAGTAAGTAAGTTATAAAAATACAAGATTTTCACTGCGCAAGTACACGTGTGATTTATTCAAGAAATAAAGATGGGCATGTGATAGCAGCAAATTCTCGGGGAAGGCCGTTCCAGTCGTTGGCAGTCCGGGGGAAGAATGATGAAGAAAATGTAGTGGTGCGGGCGCGATGTCGGGACACTTGCTGCTGATGACCGGTGCGGAGGGAGATACGTGGTGGGGGTGCGCAGATGTAAGGTTCCTGTCGTAGCTCGGAGTAAAAAAACTTGTGAAACAAACATAAACTAGCAATGTAGCGACGATGAGCAAGGGGTTTTGCGATGACGGGACTGAAGTGGCGGCCGCGGCAAATTCTTTCGTGCGCTGGCCATGCGTAGACTGAAGATAGTTTTGCAAAATAGTTTTACCAGCCAAAAATAATTGCGTCTGACTGACACGCACATATAACAGCAAGTCAGGAGGTAGCGGTTCGTTCAACATTTTGGATGTTCCTTTAAATTCGGAAGGCATGCTCTCGCGTCAAGGTATGCTTTTTCGAAATTGACTCTTAGAATTTGGACCCAAAGGCGACGGCAATAGCTCACAATCAGGGACATAACGCTTTTCCCTCCCCATTTCCGCGGCACATGTATACAACCACCGAAGGAAACAATGAACAAGTGCCTTTTTATATGCGGGAGCGCTTGTTGCTAAAACAAGCTAATCTTCACAACGCAAAAATAATGGACTTCTGATTGCTTGCCGGAATTATATAACATGAGTCTGTCGATTTCGGCCTCCTCGGCAATCTCTAGACGAAGCCCAAAGCAGGTCCGAGGATCTCTAAGGTTGCATATTATAGTGAAGGCTTCTCAAGGAAAAGAGAATATGTGAATAAATTATTTTTGCTGAGGAAAAACAAAGTCTCAGGGATCACTATCCACGACGCGCATGCAAGAGTTCTGCTGGCACCGCGAATAGCAGACGACATGGGGACGTCAGCGCTGACGTTGTGACGTCAGCAGCCAATGGTTGCATGTCCAGAAAGCTGATTCCAATATCAATATTATTTT
The DNA here is from genome assembly GCF_055883805.1 of Amblyomma maculatum. Taxonomy (NCBI): domain Eukaryota; kingdom Metazoa; phylum Arthropoda; class Arachnida; order Ixodida; family Ixodidae; genus Amblyomma; species Amblyomma maculatum. Next base: position 130,540,980 of record NC_139354.1, read on the forward strand.
AAAACTATATACTGCACGGAATGAGTTCAAAGTTTGAAGATTTTTAATTTAACGTATGAAGAGTGAAATACAATAATCAGTTTAGCTCAATTGTTGGCGTAATGGCCCCTTTAAGTTCGAGTCGACGATCATACCTAGGAATACAGAACAATGTGTTAGAGGTATAGCTACATTAATAATGTATTCTGATAGGGCTGACGTAATTTTCTTTGAAGTGCGTGAAACACCATGAAATTTGCTTTGACGGGTTGACTTGAATGCACTTAACACAGGTCCAGTTCATTACGTTTAGTAGCGTCGATTGAAGTTTTGCAACTATTTGTGAAGTTGTGCTAACAGATGTCATTATGGTTGTGTCATTGGTGTACAAGAGGCAGTTGTATTAAATGTGATTGAAAATCGTTCATGTATAATGAAAAAGGATGGGCCCGATAATTAAACATTGAGGAACATGGCTTTCATTACTTTAGGGGATGATAGTGTGCTTTACATAAATACGCTGTGTGCCTGTCAAAAAAATAACTTTTCTATCAAAGTTAATGTCGTGTCAGTGATGTCATAGCCTTCATGTTTAGAAAGGGACATACCATGAATAATATTACCGAAAGCTTTAGTATATGCAATGAAGGCAGCTCCGGTATACTACAGCGATCAATGTGTTGTAATCCAGCCACAAAAATATAACTGGGCGCATTCCTTTGAACGTCCCCTCCAAACACAGAATTGTAAAGTTGACAATATATTTAACTTGGCATAATAGGTGTGTATTTATATTTGTAGTAGTTTTTTTAACGACTTTGCTTAGGAAAAACAGTAAAGAATAGGTCGGTAAATCTGCATTTATGACCAATCTGTTTTTCTCAATATGGAAACTTCCTTGGCCCATTTTAATCGACTGTGAAAAATGTAAGGGGTTCTCAAAATGCGCGCGGAGGGGACATCCATTAGCCTGACGACGGAAGCCTACAAAGAGCGGCTGAGGGGTAAGCCGGAGCTCCCAGACAGCTGAGCATTGTTTGGTTGACTCCCTGCTCCCGGCCAAAATCCTTGAATTGGAAGGGGGTTGTTCTTCGTGTTGTGTTCCAAGATAGGCGCCGCGAAGCGACGGCACCATACCGTAATCACTCCAGTGTCGGTACCTTGAATCGGACAGCGAAGGGACGACGGAGGTGATCGCTTAACAATGGTCAGACGGGTTAGGACTGAAGAGGCGTGGGAGCGAACATCTTCACGGGTTCCAAATGGGTCCGCTTCAACGAACAATTTGATTGGCCCCATCACGCCGCTTAGCGTCATTGATTGGGTCGTAAACCTGAGGCGTAAACGGAAGATGCCGAATGAGAGCAGTGTGTTCTTTGTTTGGTCCTGTTCTAGGTTGGTGCCCTGCACCATCGGCTCGGCCCAAAAGGGCGAGCATCATCCAAGATGAACACAGATCAGCCTGATCAAGTTTTCGCTGTGCCTTTTGCAATCTTGAATAAACCTAACGTGTCAAAATGTTGTGCATAAAAAGTCATAAGTTAAGCCAGCATGACCTTTCTGCCTCGCCCAAGATATCCGTCCTGGGGAGGAGCACCGCAAGCGCAACGGACCTCCTTACTGGAAAAAGAACCAGTTTGAGCAAATCCCTGGTTGGGCGGAACGCGGTTAGAAATGTACTCAGTTCAGTCGTTCAGTCGTGTCCGACTCTTCGTGACCCTATGGACCATGTCACGCCACGCTTTCCGGTCTCTCACTATCTTTCTAACATCCCATAACTTCATCTGCAGTGCCTCGAGGATGCCATCTAACCATCGCGTTCGCTGCCTACCCCTTCTCCGGCGACCCTCAACTTTTCCCAACCTCAAATCTTTCTCCAGCGACTCCTCTCTTCTCATCAGATGACCAAAGTAGCTGAGCTTTAACTTTAGAATTTGACCCTCCAATGAGCAGTCAGGGTTTAGGGCCGACAATATCGACTGATTTGATCTTCTGGCAGTCCAAGGAACTACCAAGAGTCTTCGCCAGCACCAAAATTCAAACGCGTCAATTCTTCGGCGGTCAGCCTTTTACACAGTCCAACTCTCGCGTCCATACATCACAACTGGAAAGACCATAGCGCGAGTTATACGGATCTTGGTTGGCAGACTAACGTCTCGGCTCTTTACTAGGTGCTCTCTTTCCCAGAAGCAGGCGTCTCCTAATTTCATGGCTGCAGTCTCCTTCCGAGGTAATCTTGGAGCCCAAGAAGAGAAAATCTGTCACAGCTTCCACTTGTCCATTGATGCCCCAGGACTTGATAGGGCAAGGCGCCATGATCTTTGTCTTTTTAATGTTCAGTTTAAGCCCAAACTTCTCTCTCTCTTCTTGTACGCGCATCAGAAGTCTCTTCAGTTCCACTTCACTTTCTGCCACTGAAGTGGTATCATCCGCATATCTAAGGTTGTTGATACGTTTTCCAGCAATCTTCACTCTAGCTGAAGACTCGTCCAGACCGGCCTTCCTCATGATGCACTCTGCCTATAGGTTAAATACGCAGGGCGACAGTATGCAGCCTTGCCTCACTCCTTTCTCAATCGGAAACCAATCAGTAAGACCATGCCCAGTTCTGACTGTGGCCTCTTGTCCTTCATACAGGTTCCTGAGGAGACAGATGAAGTGAATTGGAACTCCCATCTCTTGGAAAGCTTGCCGCAATCTGCTATGATCTACGTAGTCAAACGCTTTCGCATAATCAATAAGGCAGAAGTAGATGGGTTTCTGGAACTCTCTTGCTTTTTCCATGATCCAGCGAAATGTACTACTCCTGTATCAAAGATAACATTTATAACGTGAGGGAGAATGATACGTTTTATGCACGTACGTGGTGATGAATGCATATTATCTATTACAGCGCCTGTATTGATTAGAAAAGCGTTAACGTCGAACAAGTTCTGGGCCATGCATGATCTCAGAAAAATATGACAGGCTGAGAGGAGAGAAAAAAACGTCAACATAACAAAATGTTTCAACTTCCGAAATAATTCATAAAATGCATCGGATATTGCTAAGGGTTCTTGAAAAGTAATATTTTCATTATGACAGTCTCCATGGAGTGGTAACTGATTCTTTTATTTAGGATCTGAGTGATGATTCTCCATTGTTGCTTGTCATCATTGCTATATTCGATGAGTTTGCTATAAATTTCAGAGCCTTGATTGTTGGGACGCCAGCTTGTAACGACGCAACAGTCGCGGTTTTAATTGTTGCCTTTTTTCTTTTTAGTATAAGTTGTCTTTTTTTCTTAGCGATTCTAGTAGACCGGAAGAAATTAGAACAATAGAGTGCACGCGAAAGTAATTCGTCACCAGGTTGTACAGAGCATATTCTAAATGGAAAACAATGGTTTTCATCTCCTTTATTACATAAAGCTTTCAAGTGCACGGAACCCACGACAGCGACATAACCTATCCCTTAATCCAATATTTTGTACCACAAAATACCGCGTGAATGCATTTTCCCCCATACCATAAACAAATGGAATTCGAATCCTGTAGAGATATTATAGTAAGAAAACTTTGCAGACGATTTGTAAAACATTTTTTTCCCCAAAACTAGTTCAAATATTGCAGTGTTTGTAATACACTTTATGGTATGTATTTCAAATTCCTTTATACTGTTATACTATTTAAACTTTCTCTTGTCTACTACATTAGTTTGCCATATGTTTGTAGATCCATAGGTGCAATTTTCACTTTTCTTTTTTCAGTTATTTTGTTGAGTGACATTTCATTTGTCCGAATGACACTGCTACAGCTTGCATCCATTTCATTACTTTCTAATATGCACTGCTAAAATGCAGAAATACACTTTATATGATTGATGATAACTGACTGAATGCCAGTTCGTCGTCTGAATTTGCAAAATTGCCGAGAAATCTGCCCATTCTGTTCGATCGTTGCTAGCCTCTAAATTGAATTTCGTCTTAGCATGAGTATTGTGATCATTGTTGCGACGCAAGTAGAAATAAAGACAAATAGTTCAGTGGTCTTTAATGTCGACCTCGGTCAGTCAAACATTCGGTAAAACATCGATATTGAATAGAATAGTGTCAAGTAAAGAAGGTGTATTCTGCATTACACAGCGGGTCGGTACACCTATGATGGCCTAGAAAGGTACCGAGTAAATCATTTGGTAGTGTTCGTTTAACGGGCATAATTCGTCAAGTAAATTGATGTCGAAGTAAACTAATATAGAACATTTTGTTTTCCAGATGGATATTTTTCGATCACGGCGGCAAAAAAGGTGCAAAAATAAAATAAAAAATGAGCATAGAAGAGATCAATAACTAGTTCCAAATATTGTTTCTTTTGCTGCACTCAGGTAAGAAATTTGATGTTTCTAACAATAACGAATCGGATTTATTGACATTAATACTGAAGTCATCTCGCCAGGTGTAGGAAAAAAAATGAAACAAAAATGGCTACTCCACCGTGAGAACTACTATTGCGATGGACAAATTCAGGTCTCCAGTCATGCAAAGAGAGAAGTTTTCATCCACCGGGTAAAGCCATGCTTCATAAAAACAGATAAGTGAGAGGCGGTGATTTGTTGAGTGTAGAAAGGTATTAACCTCATCAGAATGTTTCCTAGGCTCCCAACATTGATGTGTACAGAAGCAATAAAGCTGCCTCTGGCTGTATCCGCTGTATCAGAAGTAGAAAAATAAGGCGATGATTTGGCAGTTCCTCTGATTCAAGTGTGAGAAGAAATCTGCAAAAGCTTATCAGATGTTATCCTAAAAGCAGTGCTCTCTGTTGTCCGGTGTACTTTGATAATATAATTGGTCGTCCAAAGGAACTTCAACTATTCTCCTTTAACTTGAGCGCTGCACCAAACAGCCCTTCGTTAGATGGCGTGAGGTGTTCGTTTACGAACACCACACCTTCGGAGAGCGCAGGGCTAGGTAATTTTTGTGTGTGTGATGGATGTTTTACGCGCCTTAGTCATAAGCTGGTTCTGCTCTTCGCAGGAGCAGAAACATGCTATCAGGTTCCTGAGAGGTTGATGGTTGTTCCGGGCCCCAGGGGGCTACCGCTTGTGGTGGGGGCTAGCCTGCCAACATAACATTATCTGTTGTAGGCCGTCATTTCACCTGCTAGCGTTTCGGTGGTGGACGAAGGCTGTTGCGACGCGCGCCTTTCGCCCCTTCTTCTTTCTTCTCTATTTTCTCTTCAGTCCGCTCGAAGCAGCGGAGGTGGCTTAGCTACAGAGCCAGTAGGAGGCCCGTGTATTTTCATTTCATTATTCCTTCAGTCGCAAAACCTATCACGTTCCTGTCGTGAGAACGTGTAGGAACGCGGTGCACAACCTTGAAATCAGGAGGCCCAACAGCAAGGCTCATATCTTGTCGCTTAATGTTTACATTATCTGGACGAAGTCTTTGGCTTTTGTCGAACGTAGGTACTTTATCTCTAAGCTGTTAAGTCAGGAGTACTGCTCCAGCTCAGCCATACGGTGAGCGATCTTCTTGTTGCTCTCTGCAAAATTCTTTTTTTGGGCCTCACGATCGGCATGTGCAGTGTTTAGTTATTGAAATATTTTGTTCATGAAAGCCATGTTTGATTCCGATCTTGATTTTGCGATCTCATTCCTCAGCTGGGCAGACTCGGTTTTAAATCCCTCCGCTTATTTCTGTTTTTGTATAACTGATAGCTTTGATAATTTCTTCCGTTTTCTTTTCAGGAAATTCTTGAATTATTCGACTTCTTTTGTAAAAGTCGCAACAGTCACCATGCACTCAGGATTCGAGTGCTGTTTTGTACGGAAAAAGGAAAGTTACACAGTACCTGCTGAGAACAGAGGGATGTGCTTAGCTGCTGCACCAGGCAACATTGCCTGCAGTCTCGCATTGTTTGTGCAGCAATATTCTTTAAGTGATTCCCATTCTCACGTAATGGTAAATTGTAGTGAACAAATAAAGCTTGACATGACTACAATACACTCTTTATTGGGCTGACCTGCGCCCCCAAAACATCTAAGTAATCAGCGACTGCGATAGAGCAATGGTACTAAGCGGTTTTCAATCTACGAATGTGCATTTACTCGTCAGCACAAAGCCGCAAATGATGACTAGCACAACCTGGAAAATTACAGATACGCACACGATTGGCTGTAATGTTCTAGACACGTCTCGGCGCATCTTGCGCGACAAAGAAACTGAAAAAGCTGCTTCTCGATACAAAGAGCATGAACAAACAAAGAATAAGGATAGAACCAGGTGCCAGAATCAGATTGACAGCCCCTTGCCGGTGACGGTCGAAAAAAGATCAAAAAACGATTTTAAAGTTTTGCTGCACCACTACGACTAATATGGGTGGGTCGACCGCAGAAAGTCGCTGCTGTGCTTCCAAATTTCGATCTGCGTACACGATGTCCACGTAGCTGGGCAGGCAGAAAACACTGGGACATGCTTATCGGCTGCACCAAATTACGTGGCCTGCAGTTTCAAATTGTCTGTGCAGCATAGAATCCGTGAATTCATCGTTGTGAATCATTGACGTTAAGAACACTTAAAATGAGCGCCGTGTTTTTGTGGGGATTTTTAACTTTGAAGTCAGAATCATGAGCACTCTTGATTCAAGGTCTGTTTTATTGGTGACTGAGAAACAGCGAGGAGAAAGAAGTATTGGGAGAGCACTTTGATTGAAAGAGATTTTTATTGCTTCCCTTTTTTTCATCCTACATCTCACAATTCGATTAATTGTGCTGTGTACTATCCAACCCCTTGTCAGTGTGGGCAAGAATGTAGTCAGTGTATTATTGGCTGCACTACAGCAGGTGAAGTTGTGAGCTCACATACGAATAAAATAGTGGGTATTGTAAGACGTCGAGTTGAATGGAATGCGCTTACTGCGGTGCGCGAGCAGGTACAATGTGCTCATGCGTTCTCAGCTTAGGCGCCACATACCTCATCATACTGTGTCGGTGGAGCTGTGTAGAGGGCATGGTTGAATAAATCACATATTAGGGGATTTATTTGAGCGCGTGCAAAGTGGATGAGGTGCCTGAAAGTGGCATTTATGGTGTTTTGGGTTTCTGATTTTTTTTTTTTTTTTTTGCGGAGCTCGCTCGTCTTTGCTGTAATCATCCGGTCATTTGGAAATGTCAGACGGACGTGTGCTTCAAATGACGGCAGGTGTCCGGTCTTTCTCGTCTGCTTTTTGATACCGAAGACCTATTAGAAAAAGAGGCGCAATTCTTGTGCAAACGGAGCATCGTGGTTAGCTCTTTATAAATTAGTACTTCCACAAAGTATGTTATATTATAGTCATGGAGGTGGATCTGCCAGTGTCTGTGCACCAGATCACGCTAGTTAATTGAGTACTGGGAATGATCGCATGAAGGAAGGCTTTTATTTGGGCTGATGGGAATTGAGATGGATGGTAATTGCAGTACCTTTCCATAGCATATGCTGCCAAGAGGTGACAATATTCACAGCAGGTAGGAATGTGGTGGAGGGACTGTGTGGTGACAAAAATGTTTGCTGGTTGAAATTTCTGATCTACTTTGCATGCTCATCTAAGATATAAAAAAATTGAACATACTAAAAGCTCTACTCGATGTGTTAGTTTGTCTGCGCTACATAAACATGAAATCTTGCCACACGTACCACATGGTTCTTATTTCAACGATTTATACATCTATAATGCAAAAAACATGTTTGAGTAAGGAATAAATATTTTTTGTTAGGAGACCTCAGCTATGGCTACATTTCTTTGTGTCAATTTATTGAAGGAAGAGGACACCAACAACGAAAAGCAAGAATGCAGGGAAAAACACGTAAGCTATTACGAAGGAATTGTGATTTTCTTTCTGTGCTATCCAAGAGCCTGCTAGGGAAGAAAAACGTGCGCATGCCAGAACCATGACCTCGTTTATTCAAGCAAGTTATAGAGCACTTGAGAACTTCATTAGTCACCAGTATATCATTATTTGCCAAGCACTCCCAGATTATGACTACCACCTTACCGGTATCGCTCAAGAGGAAAGTATACAACAATTGTATCTTACGTGTACTTACCTATAGGGCGGAAATATGGAGACTATAAAGGTGTTATACTTAAGTTGAGGACACCGCAGAGGGCTATCGAAAGAAAAATGGCAGGGATAACGTTAAGGGATAGGAAACGTGCAGAGTGGGTCAGAGAAGTAACTCAAGTCACTGACATTCTAGTGGAAGTCAAGAAGGAGAAATGCGCATGGGCAGAACATGTAGCGCGAAGAAAGGATAACCATATGGTCGCTTAGGGTAACCAACTGAATTCCAAAGAAAGGAAAGCGTAGGGGAAGGGGGGGGGGGGCGCAAGATAGTTAGGCGGGTAAATAAGTTTAACAAGTTCGCAGGGGTCAAGTGGATACAGCTGGCACAGGACCGTGTTAATTGGAAGAATATGGGAGAGGCCATCGCCCTGAATGAGGATAATGTTTGCATTCTTACATGGTTCCGGTGCCGTCGATTACACCAGGCACTGCGTGTACAGGGTGGCCAGTTTTTCTAGCACGATATCCCCCTCATCCTTTAGCAAATATGTAGTTATCTGATCATGTCCAGCTGATTTCCCCCTTTTCATAGCTTCTAATGCTTTCTCGACCTCGTCCTTCGTCACTGGTGGAACGCCTGACTGTTTTTCCCTACCGCCAATCTCGTACTGTAGAGATCTGTATAGAATTCCTCGGCTACTTTGACTATCTTGTCCATATTCGTGATAACGTTGCCCGCCTTGTCCCTTATCGCGTACATCTGGCTTTTGCCTATGCCAAATTTCTTCTTTACCGCTTTAAGGCGTCCCCCGTTCTTTACAGCGTGCTCAATTTTCTCCATGTTATACTTCCTTATATCGGCGACCTTGCGCTTATTGATCAGCTTTGATATTTCGGCCAATTCGATCTGGTCTGTTGGATTAGAAGCTTTCGTACTTTGGCGTTTCTTCATCAAATGTTTCATCTCCTTGGACAGCTTACCGGTATCCTCTCTAACTATCCTACCGCCTACTTCTACCGTACACACAGTAACGATATCTCTGAAATTACTGTTCATTGCTTCTAGGGTAATGTCGCCATCCTCAGTTAGAGCTGAATAACTATTCTGTAGCGAGCTCCTGAGCTCTTCTGCCCTCCCCCTCAACGCTAATTAATTGATGGGTTTCTTTCTTAATAAACTGTCGCATTCCATCTTCAGATTTAGGCTAATTCGGACCTCACCATCCTGTGGTCACTACATCTCACTTTCCCGATTACCTCCACATCTTGCAATAAAGGCGGGGGTTGAACAGATTATGAAGTCAATTTAATTTTTAGTCTCCTCGTTAGGACATTTCCATGTCCATTTCCGATTCTTCCGTTTGCTGAAGTAGGTATTCATGATTCTTAAGTTATTGCTCTCTGCAAACTCCACTAGTAACTCGCCCCTACTGTTACTAGAACCAATGCCATAGTCGCCTACTGCTTGGCCTCCTGCCTGCTTTTTCATTACCTTGGCATTGAAGTCGCCCATTAGTGAAGTATACTGCGTCTTTACTTTTCGCATTGCCGATTCTACATCTTGTAAAAGCTTTCAACCACCTGGTCATCATTACTACATGTAGTTGCATAGGCCTGTACAACCTTCAGTATATGTCGCTTATTAAGCCTAATTACGATGCCTGCCACCTCTCATTTTACTATAGAATTCAGCTTTATTATTATACCCGCTATATAACATGGAAACCTACTCCTAGTTGTCGCCTCTCTGGTAACCCTCGATAACACAGTGCATGCCCATCCTTCAGTACAGTATAAGCCTCCTTCGACCTCCTAGCCTCATTAAGCTCTATGCCATCCCATTTCATACCATCTAGTTCCTCTTACAGCCCTGCTAAACTAGCTTCACTAGCTAGAGTTCTAGCGTTGAATATTGCCAGCGTCAGTTTCCAATGGCGGCCTGTCCATCGGAGCCAGAAGTTCTTAGCACCCCCTGCTGCGTCACAGGCCTGACCGCCGCCGTGGTCAGTTGTTCCGCAGCGGCTGGTGACTGACGGCCGGGATTTTATGGAGCTTAGCATGAGAATTTGCGGCCTTATGCACCAGGGTGGCAAACTCCTGTTCTGGTGAGGGAGTGCGTTTCCGGAGGTGTTCACCGGCATCAGGTCGCACCCCAACCCTGTTTATGCAATTCCCTCGACCCGCAAATATTTTTGTATTTAAATCGGGCGGAGAATTGCGCTCCACCGCGATTTGAACCCAGGTCCTCTTGCATGCGAGGCGGATGTTCTACCGCTACGCCACCATTTTGCGATGAACAAAGGCTGGCAAAGTGACGAGGTTATACTCGGACCATCCGGAGAGAAATCGAGGCCTTGGCTCCTCCAGCACTCACGTCTCCGCCGCCAGACACTGTGGCCACGATACAGGTAGTTTTCGTCAAGAACTCGCCAAAGTGGGTATCTCCTCCAGCCCCGTGCCGCCACCGCCACCAACGCACTCTGTTCTTGTAGTGGCTGCTGCTACCGCGTGCCAGGTTTCCCCACGTCGCTACCTTAGTCGCAATTCTGCAGAGTGGCGCACCTCTGACGACAGGCCAATTTCCTTCATTTGCTGTCGCGCCGGCCATACATCTCGTTATTGTCGAAGCCGTACCTTCTTCGCCCCTCGCTCTTATTACAACGCCGACCGTCGATACTACAATGGACTTCGACGCTTCCCTGCCCAACCAGAGGAGCCCCGCCTCGCCTATGATGGACCTGGACATTATCTTCCTCAAACACATCAGCCTCGCAACGAAGCCGTCCCCGCTGCCCGTCGCGCCAGCCGATCTTCATCCCCACTGGCTCGTCGATCCCGCTCACCGGTTCCTCTTCGCAGCTCCTCCCCATCATACGTCGGCATCTACTCGGGAAACTAGCGACTGCAGCGCCTGGGAGTGACGCTGCATTACCGACCCGGACTGTCAACTCGGACATTTTTGTGGACGGAGTCTCCGTTTCTGCCCTTATTGACGCTGCAGCGCACATTTCAGTCAGTTCATCATTCTACCAACGCCGCAAAAACGTTCTTATGCTCGCTAACACCTCTACACTTCGTGTTGCCGATGGAAACACTGCTACCATGATCGGAATGTGCATTGCGCGCGTCAGCATCGCCGGCCATCACGTCCCTGTGCTCTTCGCCGTCCTTACTACTTGTCCTCAAGACGTTATTTTAGGCCTAGGCGTTTTAACAGCCCATTCCGCTCTCATTGACTGTGCCTCCGAACTTCTGCGCCTAGCCCTGCCCCATTGTGCTTACGACCCTAGTGCTGACCAATCCCAGCCTCGCCTCCGCTCCAGTACATTTACCCGCCTACCTTACGAGGCGGCAGTATACGTGCGCATGTCACCTTCAATCAATCAATCAATCAATCAATCAATGTATTTTATTTTTCCAGAAAACAAGCTGGATGCTCTCTTGGGCTAAAAGCTCCTCAAGAAGCTTGACTAAGGCCTAAGAGACCACTACATGGCAGTAGCAAACAAAACGAAAAACACAGCAGCAGGATATAGCACCAACAGACGTTATATAGTTGGTTGATAAACAGTCTAAAACATGATATTTACATTGGACATTAAAAAGAAATACCAAAAATCAAACAATTTGTTAATTACATCCTAAAACTGTAAACACGAATAAAGTTCAATACACAAAATTCACATCCGGGATGACAAAAGAAAAAAAAAAGTAGTGAAAAAATTCAGTAGCTTCAACTTAAAAAATGAGTTGTTCGATCTAAAAAAAGTGTAAAAAGAATAAAAGCAGCAAACAGGAATTTTATTGCTTAAAAAAAAAGAAACAGTAAACAGGAATTTTATTGCTCTAGAAACAAAGACCTGAGCTTTTTTTCGATTGGGGATTACTATGTGCAGAAATTTGTTCAGTATGGCTGGTAGATTGTGATCCAAAGATTGGAGCTTGTAAAATGTACGGAATCGTGGAATTTAACATACATTCAGATTTCAGGTGGGTATGTTAGTATTTCGGCGTTGTAAACTTTCCAGTGATGCCATGTAGTTTGTAACATCAGGAGAAGAAAAACACTATGTTTTTAGCAATCGGAATTCATAAATGCGTTCTACAGATATAATTTCATATAACCGAAAGGCATTTCTTGTACTGGAAATATATTCCATATTTATAATGTGGCGTATTATTCATTTTTGTATCATGAAAAGCCTGTTTAAATTACCTTTTGTGGTTGTACACCAAACTAAGGTGCCGTAAGATACATTGGAAGCAAGCAAAGCTTGATAGCTTAAGACTGTTTTCACAGGTAGTAGGCTGGGACAGCGTGATAAAACTATAGGTATCGAAGATAATTTCTTGCTTAGGTAACCAATGTGAGTGTCGCACCTTAAGTCGGACGAAAAATATATTCCAAGGACTTTATGGTCATGAAGAATTTCTATTTCTTGGGGATCATTTTTTCTAATTCATCCCTCCCTTCCTGACGGCGACTACGTTGTCAACCCCATCACCGACGTCACTCTACAGCGCAACATCGTCCTACCTCAAAACATTGTACACGTCGAGAATAACCTCACCAACATTCCCGTACTCAACTTCAGCATGTCTTCGCAAGTTCTCCCGGAGGGCAGTTTCCTTGCCGAGCTGTCACCTTTGTCCAGCTTTACTGTTTCTGCAGGACTGTCCGACCGTCAAGCCTAGATACCTACACAACCTCTCCCGTCACATAGTCCGGAGGACCGCATCTCAGCCATGGTTGCCTCGGACCTGCGTCCCGAATACGAAAGCACCCTTGCCGGCCTTTTGAGGTCATACAGCGACATTTTTGACTGCGGTCACGGATCCCTGGGCCAAACATCCGTCGTCACACATCGCATCGAGACTGTAGATGCCCGCCCTATTCTCAGACGGCCTTACACAGTTGCTCTTTCCGAACGCCGGGTCATTCAGGACGAAGTGGAGAAAATGTTGGCCAGCAACCTTATTGAGCCGTCGAGCAGCCCCTGGGTGTCTCCGGTAGTACTCGTTAAAAAGAAAGACATCAGCTGGAGGTTTTGCGTAGATTATAGACACCTAAATAAGATAACCAAGAAAGACGTGCACCCTCTTCCAAGGATCGATGATGCCATCGACTGCCTTCTCCTCCATAGATCTCCATTCTGGATATTGGCAGATCTCTGTTGACAAAAGAGATCGTGAAAAGATGGCTTTTGTCACCCCAGATGGCCTCTACTAATTCAAGGTGATGCCATTCGGTTTATGTAATGCCCCTGCGACCTTCGAGCGCATGATGGACTCTTTACTACGCGGGTTCAAATGGACCACATGTCTGTGCTATCTCGATGACGTCATCGTACTTTCATCAACCTTTGAGGGCCACCTCTATCACGTTTCGGCTATTCTTGGCGTCTTCCGATGAGCTGGCCTCTAGGTGAACTTCAAGAAGTGTAGCTTTGGTCGCCAAGAATTGTCCAAGGACACTTGGTCAACACCCATAGCATACAGCCGGACCCCGACAAAATTCGCGCTGTAAGTGATTTTCCTATACCGAAATCTAGCAGCGACGTGCGTAGCTTCCTCGGACTTTGCTCACATTTCCGGCGATTTGTAGCAAACTTCGCGGAAATCGTCCGTCCACTCACGCAGCTTCTGAAAAAAGGGGTCTCCTTTTCCTGGGGCCACGAACAATTGGCCGTCTTCGTCGCACTTATTGCCCACCTCACCGGTCCGTCAGTATTGGACACTTCAATCCATCAGCGCCCACAGAAGTACGCACCGACGCAAGTGGTCATGGAATTGGTGGGGTTCTCGCACAACGTCAGCTCGCTTCCCCTCGCGTCATTGCCTATGCCAGCCGACTCCTCTCTGCTGCCGAACAGTTATTCATCACTGAACGTGAGTGCTTAGCCCTAGTTTGGGCCATTACGAAGTTCCGCCCTTACTTGTATGGGCGGCCATTCATAGTAGTCACAGACCACCACGCATTGTGTTGGCTTTCCACACTCAAAGACACTACTGGCTGCCTTGGACGTTGGGCCTTGCACCTTCAGGAGTACAATTTTTCAGTAGTTTATAAGTCTGACCAGTTGCATCGAGGCGCCGATTGCCTGCCCCGTCATCCAGTCGACCCACCAAGCCGACAGAATGTGACAATGACGCTTGCGTGCTCTCTATTTCTGACTTTTCCAACATTCACCGGGAGCAACGCCAGGATCCACAGCTTCGCGAGTTTATCAATCGCCTCAGTGCCGATCGCCATGACCCTTCCCTTCGTTTGTTTGTGCTCCACGACGGCACCTTATACCGGCACAATATGCGACCTGATGGCCCCGACCTTCTACTAGTAGTCCCTCAGCACCTACGCACAGCCGTCCTTGAACAGCTTCACGACTTCACCCCACAGCAGGTCATCTAGGCGTCTCTCGCACATACGACAGTGTGCGCCGTCGGTTCTTTTGGCCAGGCCTATGTCGCGCAGTACGCCGGTACTTGGCTGCTTCTGACCGCTGTCAACGCCGAAAAAAGCCATCAGGTTTACCAGCTGGACTCGTGCAGCCGATCGACACCCCCATAGATCCATTTTCGTGAGTGGGTTTGGATCTTCTAGGGCCTTTTCTACTGTCCGCATCGGGGAACAAATGGATTGCGGTGGCCACTGATTATACCACACGCTACGCGGTCACACGAGCAATACCAATCAGTTGTGCAAATGATGCCGCTGTTTTTCACCTCAACGACGTTATACTCGTCTACGGAGCTCCCCGCCAACTGCTCACCGACCGTGGCCGTTGCTTTCTTGCTCGTATAGTCGACGAGGTCCTACGATTGCGCAACGTTTGTCATTCTTTAACGACTGCATACCATCCACAGATGAACGGGCTTACTGAAAGCCTTAACCGGACATTAACTGACATGCTGTCTATCTACGTTTCTGATGACCACCGCGACTGGGACATAACGCTGCCATTTGTGACATTCGCATACAATTCGTTGCGTCACGACACTACCGGCTACTCCCCCTTCTATCTTCTATACGGTCGTGAACCTCTGCTTCCTTTTGACAGCCTGCTCCATTCGGCCGCCACTGCCAGCTCATATGCTCGTGAGGCCATAGCCCGAGCTGATGCTGCCCGCGTTGTTGCTCGCAACCGACGCGCGGCGTCCCAGCACTCCCAGAAACGTCGCTATGATTGCTGCCATCGCAACACACAGTATTATTTCGGCTCTCTCGTGCTGCTTTGGACCCCAGCTCACCGCGTTGGCTTCTAGGAAAAACTGTTCCCCGTTATACAGGACCCTACCGCATTTTAGGACAAGTGACTCCAGTGACATATATGAAATTGCGCCTTTGCACGCGGCAACGCATACCTGTACACCACGCACCGAGACCGTTCATGTGGCAAGCCTCAAGCCGTACTACACGGATCCTGGTTTGGACGCTAGTACGCACCGGGACGGTGCTTTTCAGCCGGCGGGGTAGTACTACATTGGGCGGTGCATGCACTAGTATCTGCATAAGGACGGAAGAAGAAGCTCGAGAGTTTTGGTGAAGATGACGTGCGAGCAGTGTCGGTTGGTGCGCGGTTAACGCTGCTCTGTTTCTGTGTGCTGTGTGCAGAGTCATCTTGGACTAATCTCTTGGCCTTACCTTGCCACGTATCAATATTATTATTGTCCCCCGGCACGCTGCAGATAGTAGAACGACAGACTGTGTATGGAAACGGGTGCTTAGCGGCTGCCGGAACAGGGAAACCGTAAATTGAGAAAAGGCGAGGTGCATCTCAGTGAGAAAACGACGCTGTATATATAGACCAGAAGGAGGAGCTCATGAAAATGATAAAATGCTGCACAATCCCAACATAATGTAACGTGAAGTAGCTAAAGGAAGAATTCCATTCGAAGAGAAGGCTGATAGGAGAGTTGGACTGAGCACCGGTATGATGGCTGCCACCGAGAGAAAATGGTGAGTAACAGCAACGAAAAGAGCACATTTTATGGAGCGTCAGGTAATTGTCAACGTAACGGTTGTGCTACGGGAGGGCGCTAATTGTTACTGGTGGTAACGCAAGCTGCACAGGTTAAGCGAAGGCCCAGATTTTCTGTAGACAACGGATACACATTAGATACTGCCGAGGGAGAGGGTCCTGCAAGCTCCGTGCTGCCCCCGGCAATATGACGGGAGTTGCAGGTGCCAAACAGCGACAATAATTCAGCTGCAGTGAGAGGCGGGCACACGTCATCAAGGGGATATTGCATTGCTTCCCCTACTTGTGAAAGAAGGTCAGCCAGGCTAGCCAACAAGACAAGGTATGCCATATATCTTGTTTTTATCGTTAAGTCGACCTCGAGGTTCGTGCCACAGGCGGCGCGGCGGGAAGATGACGACGGTATATACAAGTGAATAAAGATAATGAATGTTGGGCTCAGATAAGCTGCCCGAAGGTTCGGAAGCGGGCAATCTGTCCACCCCTAAGCAATCGATGTACTGTGGCGCGCACACTGCTTCAAAGGAAACGGACAATTTCAGTGGCATAGTGGCGCCAATCTTTTTGGCATTAACAAGTTTGAATCTGTGCTTCACTCGGGAGTTTTGTTTCATGAGCTTGTAAGGATCAGGCTTGCGGTTGTCAACATTTGTCACTAAATTCAGGGGTGGTTAGCGGTGTTTAAAGTAGTGCGCCATAACCTGACCATTATGTGACCTTCAAATAGATAATGGTGTATTGTACGTGTACTCCTCGTCAACCCGGCGCTCCACCTGTGGCACGTGCCTCGGGCTCAAAATTAAAATAAACGGCAGACATGACATACCATGTCTTGTCACCTCGGCCTGGTCTTGTTCGCAAGTAGAGGAGGTAAAGCTCGATCCCCCTGCTGCCTTGTACACTGCCTTTTATTAAAGCTGCGTTGCTGTCGCTGTTCGGAACCTGCAACCACCGTCATATAACCGAGGGCAGCCAGAGCCTGGAGGACACTCTTCCTTGGTCAAGCAGGCACTACCTCATTTGACTATGCTCACCGTACAATGTAATCTCTCGACGTTAGCTGGTCACGAAGATCTCGATGACTGGCTGGACATTTAAGAGCGCAGAGAAGGCCTTTCAGGTATGATCTGGATCAAATTCCCTTAGAATATGCTGTGGAAGTGAGGAATCGATTTCAAGAATTAGATCTAGAAGACAGAGAGCCCGAAGAGATGTGGACTGATGTTCGTGATATAATACAAGAAGTTGCTACTAAGGTAGTTCCAAAGCAAAAGAAATGCAAGAAAGCAAACTGGTTATCTGAAGAGGCTTTGCAAATAGCTGAGGAAAGGAGGATGGCAAAAGGTATGGGGGAAAGAGAAAGATACAAGGTTCTCAATGCGGAGTTTCAGAAAATAGCAAGGAGAGATAAGAATGCCTTCCTGAACATACAGTGCCAAGCAGTTGAGGACAACAGCTAATTAAGGAACACAAGAGCTCTGTATAAGACAATCAAAGATATCAAAGGAAGCTTCTGTGCTAAGCTGGGCGTGATCAAGGACAAACAAGGCAAGGACCTCACTGAAGCCTCTGAGATAAAGAAGAGGTGGCAGGAATACACAGAAGAACTGTACAAGAAGGACCCAAATGTGCAAACCCAACATAAGACGGTTGTGATTACTGATCTCGAGCCGGGCATCCTGAAGAGTGAAGTTGAATGGGCCTTAGCCAGCCTTGCTAAAAACAAAGCTAGCGGAATTGATGGCATTCCAGCTCAGTTGCTTCAAAACCTCAACCATGACGCTGTTAACATTCTGCATACATTATGTCAGAAGATTTCGACAACCCTGCAGTGGCCAAAGGATTGAAGGAGGTCAATTTGCATCCCCATTCCAAAGAAAGGCAGTGCGAAAGATTGTTCCAACTACCACACGATCGCGCTTATTTCGCATGCTAGCAAGGTGATGTTGAAAATCCTCCAAGGTAGGCTGCAGCAGTATGTGGATCGGGAGCTTCTGGACGTGGAAGCTGGTTTTCGCAAGGGCAGAGGAACTAGAGACCAAATTGCTAACATTCGCTGGATCATGGCAAAAGCAAGAGAGTTCCAGAAACCCATCTACTTCTGCTTTATTGATTATGCGAAAGCGTTTGACTGCGTAGATCACAGCTGTCTGTGGCACGCTCTCCAAGAGATGGGAGTTCCAATTCACCTCATCTGTCTCCTCAGGAACCTGTATAAAGGGCAAGAGGCCAAGTCAGAACTGGGCATAGTCTTACTGATTGGTTTCCGATCGAGAAAGGAGTGAGGCAAGGCTGCATACTGTCGCCCTGCCTATTTAACCTATATGCAGAGTGCATCATGAGGAAGGCCGGTCTGGACGAGTCTTCAGCTGGAGTGATGATTGCTGGAAAACGTATCAACAACCTTAGATATGCGGATGATACCACTTTAATGGCAGAAAGTGAAGTGGAACTCAAGATACTTCTGATGCGCGTACAAGAAGAGAATGTGAAGTTTGGGCTTAAACTGAACATTAAAAAGACAAAGATCATGGCGTCTTACCCTATCAAGTCCTGGAGCATCAATGGACATGAAGTGGAAGATGTGACAGATTTTCTGTTCTTGGGCTCCAAGATTACCTCGGAAGGAGACTGCAGCCATGAAATTAGGAGTCGCCTGCTTCTAGGAAAGATAGCAATGGTTAGCCTTGACCGCCTAGTAAAGAGCAGAGACATTAGTCTGCCAACCGAGATCCGTATAACTCGTGCTATGGTCTTTCCAGTTTTGATGTATGGATGCGAGAGTTGGACTGTGAAAAAGACTGACCGCCGAAGAATTGACGCGTTTGAATTTTGGTGCTGGCGAAGACTCTTGGTAGTTCCTTGGACTGCCAGAAGATCAAATCAGTCGATATTGTCGGCCATAAACCCTGACTGCTCATTGGAGGGTCAAATTCTAAAGTTAAAGCTCAGCTACTTTGGTCATCTGATGAGAAGAGAGGAGTCGCTGGAGAAAGATTTGAGGTTGGGAAAAGTTGAGGGTCGCCGGAGAAGGGGTAGGCAGCGAACGCGATGGATAGATGGCATCCTCGAGGCACTGCAGATGAAGTTATGTGATGTTAGGAAGATAGTGAGAGACCGGAAAGCGTGGCGTGACATGGTCCATAGGGTCACGTAGAGTCGGACACGACTGAACGACTGAACTGAACTGAACAATGCCTACAACTGATGAGACGACGCTTTATATTTCCGCGACAATTATTTCTAACAGATTGAGATTGCCAGATAGCGGTTCCTAAATGGTCAGCCCTACATCACTAACTAAACCACCATCCAAGAGCATTAACTTCATTACTTCCATCAACCAGCAGTTGATGGAAGTCAATAGAACCAGCATTTTTCTGACTCGGCTGTTCAGAAGGAGGCTGCGAAAAATAACTTGCATTCAATGTCCGGATTAATTATATCGTCTTACATACTTACTTTAGATTTCTGGAAATATAGTCTCATCATGCGGGAAACTTAACGCGTACGTCACGTCCTGAAAGTAATCAATTCTGAGGCTACTACCACCCTATTTGCCCAGAATGCAAGTGTCGATTCAACCATTACCATCAGCTAACGCATCGCCCAGATGCAGTCCTCCGATTGCAAACCAGCCCCGCTATGGCCCCGGCATCTCCGGATCTCTATTTACGAGCACTGATTTGAGCGATCATCTGCGTAGGGTTCCAAACCGTGAGCCTTATCTGTCGGCACGATGGTATCATTCACCCGCACCTTGTTATGATGCTTGTCTTTCCTACACAGTTAAGAAAGTGTTCGCAGCATTCACACACCCTACCTCATATGACCCTCCTGCATCCAGCTCAGTTTCTACTTGCGCTCACGTCGCTAAATCATCTCCCTTTGTCCCACACTCTGACCAGCGCCGGTATACAACCAACGCAATGGTCTCGATACAAGCTGCGAAGTCCTCTGAGGCACTCAAGCGCCCCTATAGACCAATGGCCTACTACTTTTAACAAGGGAACATGTGCCCCGCTTCTGTCATCCACGCCATTAGGTCAAGCGGCAAGGTTATCAAGCCTTCCAAAGTGAGCCTAATGCTATTCCTATTATCAACTGCGGCCTGTCTCCTACAAGCCTCACCGAAGCCGGCCCCATTTCTTTTCGTCGTACAGTTTTCCAAATACAGACCGAAACAGCTCTCCCTGTCTGCTATTCTGAAAACTACGCGATGCAGTTTCCTAATGTCAAACTACACTTTGCGAACTGATTAAAATTTCTGCAGATCATCTGTCGAATAGGAGTTCTGTTTTAATTGATGGATTACCGGTCAAACTTTGACTAACACAGGGGCAGTAATTTCTGTTTTTCACGCTGAATTGGGCTACCATTTGCGGAAAGCAACGACAACATAAGGGGCCTCATCTTCGTGGAACAAAAGATGTCGAACTGAGCTCTTCAGCAAGGTGCAATGTGCGAGTTAACGATGGTGTCCTTCAGCATGTCCTATTGTGTGCGCATGTGATTATTTTCGGCTGATATTTCTTGTCAAAAGATTCAGCGTTGATTCCTTGTGGCGACTGTGCCATTTAATGACAGGCTTACGTTTTCATCTCATGTTTGTGACCACCATCCCCTCACGGCTGGGGCGGATAATGTTTTGCATTCTCAGTACGAAAAACAACTCACCGTTGTTTCTACCACAATACTGATTGGGGCATCACCTTTGCACCACATCATCATCATTAAGCAAGCGGAACAGCCTTCTCCTCAAGTCTTGTCCGGGTCTTCATTGGTTGAGCGACCGCAACAGCCATGAACATTTCACGCGAATCACTGGTGCTGCCTCAAGGAACTTCACTTTCATGCGTAGAGGATGGTCAACCAATGACCGCGATGGTGCCTACCGTTCTTCGGCCTAACCAAACTGTTTCAACAATTGACTCTCTCACTCTTCTTTTAAAGACGATTGATGCGTACCTCACGCCGAAACAACGCCAAGGATTACTGAAATTCGTTCGAAGCCACATAGTCATTTTGATGACACTTCTCCAAAACTGTTACGTGTTAATTTTTCACATCAACGCATCCTAACAAAAGGGAACTCGATCGCACGCTGAAGGGCTTATCGGGTGTCTCTCTTCGAACAAAATGTTACTCAAGAAAACGCCAATCATATCCTTCGCCGGCATATTATCTTTGCCTCATTACGCCCGTGGTCCTCCTGAGTAGAGTAGGTAAAAATGAAAGGATCGGTGCGATTTTAATTTGGTTATCGTGTGCCCGACACAATTACCCGCAAGATGTCTACCTCATAACACGGATCGAGGACGTCCTTTACTCTTCAAGGCGCTGAATATTTCTCGGTCTCGGACCTATAATTAGGTTTTCTGTAAACACCCATGAAAGAAGCAGAAAAAGAAATAACCGCTTTGGAAACTCCCGTTGGACTTTGCGGAATTTATAATGCAATAGCAACATTCGAAAGAATGATTGAACTGTACTTCGTAGCTTGAAGTGGAGAACCTGTTCGCTTTACTTGTACACATTATTAACTTTTCATCGCTTTCAAACCACCATCTCACGCGCCTGAATAAAGGTCGCACTTGCCTCAATTCACGGACCTCAGTACAACACCGAGAACTGCAATTTTCTACAGAAGAAAATAATTTTTGTGATATCTGTTTATCCATTACGATAATCGTCAAGACTTTTACCAATTTTTCGCGGTCCTGAATATCGATCGTTTGCAACGGACAACAGATTTGCATTTTTTATGCCTGGACTTCTATCTCTGGCGTTTTATGTCGAATGTAGCAAACAGTGCGGCACTGATTTTAACAACCTGAAGCATGCCCTCACATCGGAATCTGTCATTCGGCAATTCAGTGACACCGCTCCAACCATCCTGCCTACTGATACGAGTGGTCAGCATCCCTACGCTGCACGCCTGCAACTCGATGCAAATTCGCGTGAGAAAGCGATTGCGTTCTCCAGTCGGATCATAACGTCAGCTGAGATAAAGCTATTACCTATCATGCATGTCTTGCCGTCGTCTGGTTAATCCACAAATTCCGCCCTTATCTATAGGGTAGCCACGTCATTGTTGTGATCGATCGTCATGCTCGTTGCTGGTTTTTTTGCTGAACAATTGGACTAGACGAATTCGTCGTTGGATTCTACAGCTACAAAAGCGTCATTTAGACATAATTTAAAATCCGGTAGCCAGCACCAACACGTTGACTCGCTTTCTCGCTCCCCTCTCTTTCAATCAGCCTGCTGTTTTTCTAAACAGTTGATTTGGTCCCCTGAAGAGAACCGACCCTCTCTGACGCACAGCACAGCAGATTCTTTTGACGACTATAACAGCAAACATGCCCCCCGCTCGCAGCAACTAGCCTATTTCTGCTGCTGCCCCATCATCTAGCTCTTTACCGCCGCTTCGAACCCGCCCAATGTTAGACAGCTACGCAAATACAAGGTAATAGATGCCATCCTACGCCGCTACGTGTTTTGCCCTGATGAAACCCGCTGGATCCATGCCGTATCGCACTTGCTGCGCACCCATATCTTAGCGGCTCTCCACCATGACGTTACTGCCGTACACCTAGGTTTTTACAAAACCTACGACCATGTGAAAAGACGATTCTTTTGCCCCTGCGTTTATTCCACCATCACCAAGTACAACCCTTCCTGTTGGCATAGCAAACAGCAGACTTCTCCTCACACTGGGATACTTCAACCCCATTCCTGCCCGCCACGTCGTTCCAAGTCCGCGTCGACTTACATGGTACCCTGCCGATCCAATCGGCATAAATATTGGGTCGTTATAGCGGTCGACTATCTTACGCGCTAAGCCGAGAAAGCACCCGTGCCCAACTTGGCGATGTTCTTCACGCATCATCCACCCTCTATAAGACGACCTGAAGCCACCATCCCACACCAACGTTCTGATTGACTTCACCGCCTTCTATTGGATATGGTCGTATGTCACGCCGGATTATATAAATTTGGGAAATATGTTACCATTTGTTTCATTAGCCTAACAGTGAACTATCGGTTACTTTCCGTTTACCTCGTTTATGGCAGTACGTCCCTGCAATTCCCGACAGTTCTTTCTTTTATTCACACGAGCATTTCTACACATCAGTACATACCTAGTTGCTATCCCGTTTGACCAGATGCCGTTACCTTGCTCGCCGAAGCACTAAAGCCTGCCAGGAAGGCCGCAAGAGTAGCTACCCATGCAGCTCGCCATCAATGGACCGCCATCAGCCCAATATTGGGGCCAATATTGTCGTTTTATTGGGGCGCTACCCGCTCACAATTTAATCCAATCTACTAGACTGGCTTTCCTGCAATGGCCAACAATGACAGACTAGGTTATTTATTGGCATGCAGTCTCACTCAATAACTACCCAATATCTTCCACCCAAGCACACCCAATGGCTCCTGTATAACATACATCCAGCCACTCTCACTGGTTATCGATTCTTTCAACCAAACGTACTGGCTTTTAATAACTGCTATCGAGCTAGGCTCATCGGCTGCCCAACATCGCCCACCCAAGCTCTTCCACTGGTTTTGCATCACTGGCATCCAGGCAATCCCATTATTGTTTATTATTGTTTCTTGTGACTATTTTTTTATTTGATGGATGTTACGGCGCAGAGGTAGCTAAGGCCATCATGCGCCAAACACAGGGTTTATTTTTGTGCAGGTATTTTACATGGAGCTAACAATATATATACAGCACCCTGAAAGTATACATGCATTCACACAAAAAAGCCAGAATTGTTCGTTTCATAGATATTTATTCGGTCAGCATGTGGTATAGTGAAAAAAAAACTATAGGCAGAATTCTTTCAGATTTTCAGGACTTTACCTCTGGTTGGGTCCATTGACAAGGTTTCACAAGCCATGAATACCATTCCTGCAGATGAAGCATCAGACTAAACAGACATCGCAATTCCTGCTGTGCGTATGGCGCCTACTTTTGTAAGAGAGATTACACTAAAACGACTTTTCTAACATCCTCATAAGGTTTACACATCTTTTCAGTTTGATTAGATATCTGTCCGGAAATAATCATAGAGAAATGGAACCGCTAGCCAGCAAGCTTTCTGTAATGAAAGGTTTTATGATCAAAACACCAAAGTGATAGTGTCTGTGGAGTTTCAAAGAGAGATTGTAGAACGTAAATATAGGGTGCACATAGATTACATTATCAAGCCACAGCTCCAAAAAGTCTTTCTCAGTGGCTTGAATACTGAAACTAGTCCCATGAGATAAAAATGCAGAGTACGCAGACGCCCGCAATATAACAAATCTGGGAACCACTACTTATGAGACCAGCGCCAGAGTACCCAGTACATAGGACCGGCGTCGACGTATACTATTGGAGTTATATGCTATCTGAATTTTTTCAGTAGACGCCGTCAACGTGAAGCAGCGGGTAGCAGCCATCACAAAACTGGGAGCCACCTATCCAAGATATGGGATCCCTGCAGAAGAGTACACCAAGAAGGGGCTTGTAAAGGCTAGCTTTAGCTGCTGTCCAAGAGAAAGCGTAATCCGGGAAGCGATGAAAAGCCGCGCATAGCTCCCGTCGTCGCAGACACCGACAATTGTAGGGGGATGGTCGTCCCGAGTTTCTAAATGGGAAAAGTTCGCATTCGGCGAAAGGAGCGGGCGGTGCACAGTGCCCTACGAGAGATGCCACTAATTAATACCGTGTAGGAGCTACGCACTGGCGGAGGGAAAAAACCACCGCGAGGAGTAGCGGATTAGGCAGGCGACCTCGTTGGACGGCCGTAATGAGCGTGCAAGGACGTCCTAGCTCATTACAGCCAAAAAGTCACAGGGAGCGGAGGCCTTGAGCATTTCCCACAGGATGGGAGAACAGCAAAAGCGAAGCGGTTTTGCCGAACAGAAATCATGACCATTGTATGGCGGCAACGACTGGTCGGTATAGTGCGGCATATGACATATTTGTGGAGATATCTGGGTCAAGGAATCTGCGGAAAGCATGTGCATGTGTAAGTCTGTCTGGCAGCAGATAAAACTTTCTGCTGGTCTGGAAAGGCCACCGGACTGAGCCCACTACGTGATGGCACCTCTGCGAGATTTTGTACACTTATACATTTCAAGCGAATTTGTTGTTTGTATTTTGCGTGTATTGCGCTTTGGGGGAGGGTTGTGCACCTTCCAAAAGTTACAGAGTCATGTCACTTGTAACCACATAACGTTGCATGTTTGCAGATATAGGGTGTTGCAATATGTGGGGAGTTCTTAGGGGTCGGTAAACCCAATCCCCAGAAGCCGAGAAAGTGTTCATTGCATCTTCGGCTATGCCTAGGAGGGAATATTTCCCTGTTAGACGGATCCAACGTTAATCTCTCTTGTAAATATTGTGAATTATGTGTACATTTAATGTCTCCAGCTTCTCATCATAACCACTGTGTGCAAGTATTCGCTACACCGTCTCGTACGGGGTGCTTCTGGCGCACGCAACATTCACGGCACGTTCACCGTCCTTGACAGAGCGCCCCAAGTGCAAATGTGCCGACAACGAGAGATACAACGTGCGTTATTATTACTGGTCTCTAGATCGCTAGTTGAGGTGTAGGCTTTTTCGCAAGCAAGTTCAACTTCCGACATATTATGCCGGGTGAGAGGTGACCTGATAAAATGGTTTAGCGGCAAAGAAGGTGCCAATAAGCAAATAAATATATAGGAACATCGAAAAGCTGAGCAAGATTTTTTTCCTTGATCTGCTTAGCTACAGGTCGACTCGACCCTGCAGCAGTTGAAGAACGGTCCCTGAAATAATTGCTAAAAGGAAGACAGCTCAGGTGAACCGTTTCATGTGTCAGAGAACAACAACGATGCCAGCATGAAAGCATGTTGACACGAATGTCACCCGTTAATAATTAGGGGGTATTATTAACGATGCGCCCTTAACGGTGCGTACACTCCCAGACACCCTTTGAGTGGGGGTAGCTGTTCCGGTCGCAAAGGAGATGCCCTCGACCTGCGCGGCAAGCTCAGCCGGAATTCAACTACCTTGTGGTGACAGAAGGGGGTGGTCGTTTGGTGCCCAGCGGTCGCCGGTTCAGACCAGAGAAAGGATCGGAGTCAGAAGTAACAAACAAAACACAATTTATGCACAGCAAGAGACGATACAAAGGAATACACAAGATCACTTGAAATACATAGACGAGAGGTTCACAGAATACAAACGCTAAGCATGCAATTACACAGGTATCCAATAACGTAGAGGCTTTACAACAGATGAAACACGAGAGAGTACATAAACAAACACCAAATTGTTCACCGGGCACTGTTGCAGTCCGACGCCTCAAGAGTCACGATGTGGCCGCCATACGAGACGAGCGCCGCTCCCTTGAAAGTCCGTGGGCTTGCCAGCAGCGGGTGATCCCCGGGAGTCCAGCCGAAGCGCAGGCGATCACGTAGCAAAACGCTGACGAACTGAATGACTGACTGATTGGCTGACTCATCAAGCGGCGCGGTCTCTTTAAATAGGGCGCGCCGCGTCTGTTTGTTAGCACGCGTCAAAGCTAGCGCGCACACACACATAACTTCGCTGGTTATAGCTCCCTCTTCTCCTCCAGTCGAGCCGCGCGTTGTCATTGGCCAGGTCCCATAGAATTTTCTCGAATGGCCTGGCACATTCCTGGCCGATGAACCACCGTCCTCCCCGGGCAATGGGAAAGAGGGTCACGGCCACGCGTACAAAGCTACGCGCTCTCCCGCGCGGGGAAGGGGCTTTTCTCTCCATGCTCTCCACGCGAAGCCGCGCGCGCCTAGCGCTGTAACATTGATGAAAATGGGCGCCGATTTCGTGACACTGCCCCTCCCTTAAAGAATATTGTCCCACAATATTCACAATAACCACGAACATCGCGCGCACATGCATGCGCTCACAATTATATGGGGCAAATGTCCACAACACACACATTGCACAAATTTCACAAACTGTAATAACCCATTACAAAATTCACACATCAATGCTATGAAATTCACAAACATAGCACTACACTGTTGTCGGATACACGTAAGAATCAACAACACAGAACCACAAAGTTACTCAAATATGTAGCGCACAACGTAAGGCATGCTTTCGCCTATATTTCCAAACTCGTGTTGCACTTCCTCCTTGGAACGTATCAGTTCCTCTCCATCTTTCAGATACGCCAGTTTTCATTCTCACAAAGCACTGGTTTTTATTTCTTTCGCGTGTCCTGACTCTTTTTCTGGTTCTAATGATATTTCTCATCCGCGATTTTGTCTCGCTCCTCCCTCTACTATTGAGTTCTGCTTTCCGATCGGAAGCTTGGCCAGAACTAACTCTACCTAGCCTAGCGGCGCTTCGAGCAGGCCGTCTCATTCCTTCTCGGTCGGGGCGGCTCTCCATGCGCTTGCGCATCCAGTCGTTCAGCCGCTTCTTCCTTCTTTTTCTATGGGACATTTCCCTGTCGACTTTGCCTGACATGGCAGGTTTGGATTTGTTTCTTTTTGTTTCCAATTTTGTTCGCACCTTCGGCCGAGGAATGCTTGATCCAGTTTTACCCGCATAATCAGAACATTGTTGTCTGAAAGGAACGTAATTTTGAGAACTTTGTTCTCCCCCAATACTTTTCATTTTCTTTCTTTTCTTTGCGACCTTAAGTCGTACCCTCTCAAAGCAGGACTCATTTTCAACTAGGGACTCATTATCCTCACTTTTGGTTACCTCCTTTTCCTTAAAATGTTTCTTGAACCTTTTCATTGCAGTGCCGTCTTCGCTTTCTTCCATTTCTGAATCCTCAAGGTTAGGATCTGCACTGCCACCTTCATCCAAGCTTTGGTGCTCACTGCTATTTGAAAGCTCCTCATCCCGGTCACTCATGCACTCAGCCATGGTGTCATTTAATAAGGAGCTACAATCCTGCCCTTCTTCATCTCCAGGCGATGAAAACACGAAAGAGGTTTCTGGCTTGATAACTACATTCACAGCTTTGCCGCAACCTATCATTTTGGAGGGGACAATCTCACTTTTCTGAGAATTCTGAACTCCAGTTCGGTCATCTGAAGTCTCTGTTGCAGGAACACGCTGATCCACAACCTCATTCTGGCTGCTGGAGCCAGTTTCTACAGTACCTGTGGCTGTCAATGTATCGCTTGGTTCGCTGTACTTTCTAATATAAGGAAAGGTAACCTCCGGAGGCTCGGTAATACCTTTCAAACGCCGAACTTCAGCCAGCTTTTTGAGAAGGATCTCTCTCTCTTTTAAGAATTCTTTTTCTTTTTCTGCCTGCTTCCTGAGCCATTCTTTTTCTCTTTCTGCTCGTTTCCTGAGCCATTCTTTTTCTCTTTCGGCTCTCTTCCTGAGCCATTCTTTTTCTCTTTCTTCTTCTTGTCTCTTTGTCTCTGCTTGTTTCCTCTGCCATTCTCTCTCTCTTTCTTCTCGTTTTCTCCTTGCTTCTGCTTGTTTCCTCAGCCATTCTCTCTCTCTTTCCTTCTCAGCCTCTTCTTGAACCTCTCTTTCTTTTCGGTCCACCCATTCCCGCAGTTCAGCTCCTTTAAGACCTTTCTCTAGGCCCAACGCAATAATCTCCTTGAGATTCATCTTCAATGTGAACTGCCTAATGCTAATACATAGCACTCTCAATGGACCTTACACACCCGCTTCAGCGCGGTACCTCTTGCTATCGCTCTGCTGTTACACTGTTTACGACCTCTTCGTAAACTCTTCCAACTTTTTCTCCGTCCTCTGAGCTTGAATGCACCAAACGTCCTGTCGCGGACGCCAGATTAATTGTCACCCGTTAATAATTAAGGGGGTATTATTAACGATGCGCCCTTAACGGTGCGCACACTCCCAGACACCCTTAGAGTGAGGGGGGGTAGCTGTTCCGGTCGCAAAGGAGATGCCCTCGACCTGCGTGGCAAGCTCAGCCGGAATTCAACTACCTTGTAGTGACAGAAGGGGGTGGTCGTTTGGTGCCCAGCGGTCGCCGGTTCAAGTCAGAGTAAGGGTCGGAGCCAGAAGTAACAAACAAAACACAATTTATGCACAGCAAGAGACGATACAAAGGAATACACAAGATCACTTGAGATACACAGACGAGAGGTTCACAGAATACAAACGCTAAGCATGCAACTACAGAATGATTCAATAACAGAGAGGCTTTACAACAGATCAAACACGAGAGAGTTACATAAACAAACACCAAATTGTTCACCGGGCACTGTTGCAGTCCGACGCCTCAAGAGTCACGATGTGGCCGCCATACGAGACGAGCGCCGCTCCCTTGGAAAGTCCGTGGGCTTGCCAGCAGCGGGTGATCCCCGGGAGTCCAGCCGAAGCGCAGGCGATCACGTAGCAAAACGCTGACGAACTGAATGACTGACTGACTGGCTGACTCATCAAGCGGCGCGGTCTCTTTAAATAGGGCGCGCCGCGTCTGTTTGTTAGCACGCGTCAAAGCTAGCGCGCACACACACATAACTTCGCTGGTTATAGCTCCCTCTTCTCCTCCAGTCGAGCCGCGCGTTGTCATTGGCCAGGTCCCATAGAATTTTCTCGAATGGCCTGGCACATTCCTGGCCGATGAACCACCGTCCTCCCCGGGCAATGGGAAAGAGGGTCACGGCCACGCGTACAAAGCTACGCGCTCTCCCGCGCGGGGAAGGGGCTTTTCTCTCCATGCTCTCCACGCGACGCCGCGCGCGCCTAGCGCTGTAACATTGATGAAAATGGGCGCCGATTTCGTGACAACGAATCAATCTCAAGGACTGCTTCCTTCATTTGAAATACGCCGTATTGTCAAGATAGAACAAATTGCTAGAGCGCTGTGGAATCTGCAGTGTAGAAATGCGAAAGCCTGAGGCGTTAATTGTACACACGGTGCATCCCGTTTGCTCTCATTATTATTATCACCCTAATGCGTTGTCAGTATTATCGATAATGTCATTATTGTCATTATTAATAACTGCGGTGTCATTGTCATCCCTCCTATCATTCGGAAAATAGACAAGGAGAATAAGGATCTGCGTTTCACGATCCTGTGCATAGCACAGCTTGTAAAGCTCTCGGCTGAGGGTCCAAAGAAGGGAGGTTCAGTTCCCGGTGCAGGTAGAATATTTATAATCACACTGTTAAATAATTTTAATAATAATTAGGAACAGCAGTTTACTTTAGGTAGCGAAGCACTGGAAGTAGTAAGCGATTATGTCTACTCAAGGCAGGTAGTAACCGCAGATACGGACCATGCAAAGGAAATAACAAGGAGAATAAGATTGGGATGGATTGCATTTGGCACCTACTCGCACATTATGACTAGCAGCTTACTGGTATCGCTCAAGAGGAGAGTCTACAACAGTCGCATAGTACCTGTACTCACCTATGAGGCTGAAACGTGGAGGCTAACGAAAAGGGCTCTACTTAAGGTATGGATCATGCGAGGGGCTATGAAAAAAAATGTTAGGGGTAATGTTAAGAGATGCAGAATCGCGCTGCCCGTTTTATATCTCAAATTATGGCTATCGTTTCAGCATCAGCAATTTTAAGAAACCTCTCGGTATGAGCCCTTTAGCCCTAAGACGCAGCTTTTCTCGCCTATGCCTGTTCCATAACCTGTACCACAACTTCTACCATCTCCGTGATGCTCTGTTACTTCCACCATTGCGCACACCATCTCGTCTGTTCAATTTCATGAGCATCCAGCGCTTACATGGATCTACCGTTGTCTTTAATAGGTCCTTTCTACCAGCCGCAATTGAAGAACGGAACCAGCTCCCCGAACTCATTGTAACTGAACGTGACCCGACTAGATTTAATAAGCGCGTGACATGTCATTTCGCTTCATAACCGATTGTTTCCCCTTCCTTTTTATTTGCAGTGCCTTCCTCTTTTGAATAGTTGTATTTCAGCATTTTTGTACCTATGTTTAGATCATGAACAATTGTTATCTTTATGTGTTTATGTAATGCCCCACCCGGGGCCTTTAAGAGTATAAATAAATAAATGATAGGAAACATGCAGAGTGGTTCAGAGAAATAACTCAAGGTGCTTGCACCTTAATAGGAATCAAGACGAAACGGCCTGGCAGGACATGTAGTGCGAAGAGAGGATACCAGATGGTCTGTAAGGGTAACAAGCTGTACTACAAGGCAAGGAAAGCGTATCAAGGAGCGGCAGAAAATTAGGAGGGCGGATGAGGTTACGACGTTCGCAGGGTTCATGTGGATGCGGCTAGTACAGAACCGGATTAATTGAAGAAATATGGGAAAGGCCTTCGCCCTGCAGTGAGTATATTGCTGTTGATGATGGTGACAACGTTGAATAAATTACGAATTATTGTTGTGGTATCATCAGTATAGTGGTAAACTATGAGAGGATGTCAAGACGAGGATGAGAACGACGAAGTTCTGCTGCGCTGCTCGAGCTCGCTTGTGTGCCTAGACTGGCTGTGTTCTAATTTGTTTGTCGTGCAGCTTATGCACCTGTTAAAGCAATCAGAAAAACAACTTTACACTTGAGTGAGATGAGGATTCCCTGCCGCCCTGCAACTCGGCTGCCGCACACTCCCGACAACGTTCTGTCTCCACGTCGCTGTTCACTGTCATCAATGCGCCGTCGACCTACACCTGCTGAAGAGGGAGACTAAGTTCTACGGTTCCTGAAGCAATATCGACGTACTTTGCGAAAAGTTCAAGGCCTCATATTTTCACCACGAACGTTATAGTGATCTCTATGGATAGTGTGCCTATATCTGCGCTGGCCGATACAGTTCCTGCAATTTCAATTATTCATGAATGACTCTGCCCACGATTACGCAAAGTTACGACGTCATTTCACGGTTTTTCGCTCCGCACTGCTAGCGAAGAGAGAAATGCACCTTTAGCAGCATTTACAGCACCTGTCGTCATTGAAGGTCTTTTGTACAGCGTTGGGTTCATAGTCTTGTCTTGTTCTCACGACGTTATCCTCAGATGGGATTTGTTGTACAAAAAGCACCCTGATTTATTACACCCGAGCTGAGGTGGAAGGTTTTGCCCTGTGTGACGCACTGCCCGATGGCAATCGTTCGGCATGTCCTGAAAAGCTAACCATTGCTGAACACGTCGATGTAGCACCAGAGGCTTGTGCCCTTGTGCCTATTTAGCGTTTGCCGTGTCGGCCGCTACTGTTTTATTTGCGCCGTCTGCATCCTTCATCCACCGCAAGCACCTGCTGCTGCCGCCTGCTTTTCTCGATGTTCACGGTGGCTTCACGCAGCTACTCATCCCCAATCCGTCTCCGCGCCCGCTTACTCTACTACGTGGTGAATCACCCGGTTCTATTCAACCAAGCCACCTTTCTCCTACCTGGAAGCCACCGAGTAACTACATCGATACTTTGCAGTGCACTCCGACGCCTGATTCGTTGCTAGATGACTTCTTCAAAACCGTCATCGATGACTCATTTCCTTCCACCTACCGGACGCAGTTTGAGGCTCTTTTACAGACGTTTCTCTCCGCTTTCGACGCCGCACACACACACCTCTCGGACATAGTTCCACAGTCACGCATCACATTCACACCGGTTCTTACTGACATTTTTGACAGCGACCCTGTCATTTGTCAGCGGCAGAACGTCGCGTAATTAATGAACAAGTTGATGACATGCTACGACGTGGTGTAATCCATCCCTCTCAGGTGGTATTCACTAGTGGTGCTAGTAAATAAGAAAAATCGTTCGATTCGCTTCTGTATCGATTACCAGCGCCTCAATAAAAGTAGCCACAAGGACAATTACCCTTTCCGCGTATAGACTACGCTCTTGATTTCCTCCAAGCTGCCGAGTACTATTCGTCTCTTGATTTACGCCCCGGTTATGGGCAAGTGCCAATGGCCCCCTCTGACAGAGAAAAGACCACATTTGTTACGCCGGATGGTCTCTATACTTAAATTTGATGCTGTTCGGTCAGTGCAACGCGCCTGCCACATTCAATAGGATAAGATCTTGCTGAAGTTCAAGTGGCACATCTTCTGCTGCTTGGACAACATTGTTTTTTCCATTGACTTCATCACGCACATAGAGCGCTTGCGGCAAGTTTTGGTTTGTCTTACTGACACCGGCTTACAACTGAATTTCAACATGTGTCACTGCGGTGCCTGGAAGTTGATCTTTTCGGACCATATCATCTCTAAGGAAGGTGTTCGCCCTGATCCGGCCAAGCTGTGGGGCATTGGCGGAGTTTCCTATATCGGTCTTTCTTAAGCAATGTCGAATCTTCATAGGTCTCTGCTCGTATTTTCGGCGCTGCTTAAGCAATTTTGCTGCTATGGCCAAACAGTGACTTAACTGCCGAGTGCAATGAAGCGTTCACCACATTGCGCCATCGTTTGAATTCGCCACCAATCCTTCGTCACTATTACCCTACAACAGCCCTTGAGGTCTATATTGATGCGAGTGGCGTAGGCCTCGGAGATGTCTTGGCTCGACGGAAAAATTGCTTTGAAGTATACGTCGTCGCAAATGCAGGTCGTGTCCTCTTCAAACCTGAATGCAACTACTCAGTTACGGAAAAGGAGTGCTTCGCCATTGTGCGGGCACTGACAAAATTCCAGCCTTACTTTTAGGGTCCCCAGTTTGACTTCGTCATGGACCGCCACGCGTTATGTTGGCTGTACTCTCATAAAGGCCCGTCCGGCCGCCTAGCACGATGGGCTCTCTGAGTTTAGGAATTTGACATCCGCGTTATATATCGATCTGGCCGTTAACACAGCTGAGCCGCAAGTGTGACCTAGCTCGCTACCACTGTGTGACTTCTGCTAAGACCTGGCTCCGTGACATCTGTTGTAGGTGCTGGGAAAAGTAACCAATAGTCCGGACCTCACCACCAAGTAGCCGAGACTCCAGCCCGCAGGGATATCCTAGCCTCACATCGCGCCAATTCATCAGGGTAGGCGACAGCTTCGAGGCCTTGAGTCAGAGTTTTCCCCTCTGCAATTCCGCCATGCTGTGAGAACACTACGACATGCTTCTACATCACCATCGGCGACATCGCAGTCACCCTTGATCATGCAGGTAGATACTTCTGCGCCGTCCACCACAAATCTCCCTATCGCATATTATTCAGGAAGAGGTCAACCAGGCTCTCAGTCCACCCCCTTCTTTCCAAACGGTCCCACCACAAGCCATGACCTACGCCGCAGTTGCTCATCATGCCTGTGTACCTTCAAGTCAGCACCAGGAGTCCACTGCATACGTTCGTCCACCACAAGGTGCGACGATCAGTTGGGAACCTGAATTATGAGGTCGGTCTGGATGGCTTCCAAAAGTTTCGATGTTCCGTGCTCCCTGAGGTAATCCACGTGGTCAGCCTGAAACCCTATTACGACCGAAACAATTGAAATTTGTGTTTGTGTGTGTGCACGTATGTGAGCCCAGCGACTGCCTTCCGTGTTTTTTTCTCTCTCAAGCACCACCTCCCTGCATTGGAACAATGCTTATTTACCCACGGGGCCAATGACGCGGTGCAATCCTCGTCGTCGATTTGGGCTTATTGCGTGCGCTTGGCTCCGCCAGACGAAGAAGCCGAAGGTGGGACGTTGAGCCACTGGGCTGATTTAGCTCGCTACCGCTGTGTGACTTCTGCTTGGTGACTTCAGCTAAGATCTCGCTCCTTGACTATACCAAGAAGACGAGAATGCGAACGACGAAGTATCGCTTCTCTGCTCGAGCTCGCTTGTGGGGACAGACTGGCTATTTTCGGGCGTGGTTCTTCACGCAGCTTACCAAGGGTTATATTCCCGTATTCTCTGGTAAAGCACTCAGTAATATTCGTTATAAATATTAAATTTGACAGTTACGTCGATGACGTCATCATTTCTTTGATCAGACCCCCGCTGATTAAATTTTCGAAATTGCCGCCTAACCCGCTGTGACATCAGATTGGGTATGGTGTGATAGAAATGTGTGACAGAATCATGGCCGAGAGTATTAGCGGTTAAAGGCTTTCACCTTATTAATCATGGCCACACAAAGTGAAAGTGGTCGGTAGAACACTGTATGAAGTGTCATAGGCGGAGCCAAAGAAAGGACCAGCTTCTCAGAGCGGCGGTGCTTATTAGCAATGTCACTGATGACGGCTATCAGCACACCACAACCCCTACTCAGTAATCTGAAACTTCAGCTCCACTTTTCAGGCTATAGCGCACGTTTCTAGTTGTCCGCGAGACGATCCACTACTACTACACTACGCGCGCAATTTTCATTAGATGACTTGAAGTATCGGCGTATTTTACTCATTTCAAGAGAAAAATTGTATCGCAATATAAAAATCTCTAAGCCAGTTTAAGTTGCTTTACCCTTGTGCTCTGTATACGGCGAGCCCCTTACCATACTTTGTCGCCATTGCAACTGCCTGGTAAATGTAAAAAGCACAAAAGAGACCGTTGAATAACCTTCCTGTTGACGGTCTGTCATCACGTGGTCCACGACAGAGACATATAATGCAGGCACCATTGCGAGTATCGGGGGTGGTTGAATATATTTAAAGACAGACTCTGTAACCACCTTTCAGTAATCATGCACAGATACCACATTTCACGCGTAGCTGAAATAACGCGATGCCGCAAGGCTATATGCTGCCAGCACACAAGCCATATGGCGTACTATCACCGCAGATTTCACAGGTTCTTGTACCATTTTGCACTCTGCAATATAGATTAGATGATATGAGTAACTCGGTCTGATATACTGGTTAACCGTTCTCTTGGAGTATAGTACTCGTAAATATAATAAACAGTGGAATCAACAACCTTCTATAAATATTAACATAGGCAAAACATACTTATATCATTACTTTGGCTAAAGAATAGAAGTAAATAAATAGGTGGGAGCACACTTTTTTGAAAGTATCCTTCAAAATCATGTGCGCTCGAAACGACGACAAACACGACAAGATATAGCACTGCTCCGATCATGACGATGAGCTGCAGACAACGGATATCTGATGAGCCGCAAGTCAACAATATTTATATAAGGGAAGGTTCGAAATTATGTACCCGTTATTGCTCGATAAGCTAAATATAATCTGGAAAATGTCTGGAAAAGGACCAGTGGTTAGATAAAAGTCGGAAGGCCTATGACAGCTTTACTAACATATTGTTCAACTCAGTGCCCTTTTTCACTAAAGTTCATAGCGAGATATTTTTTGTAACAGAGGTTTTTTTCCTTAGCTACAGTCATTTCAAATCTGGAGTATTGTTTAGGCCTTGCACTTTACATCAAATGCCATGAAATTCTCTATGTCAAATCTGCAAAAAAACGGCAGCGTTGTAGAAAACCGAACGCAGCGATGATATGTGCAGTCTAAGAGCAGACGTTTACTTCATATTTCGGAGAATACATCCATGTCTTCTTTAATAAAAGCCTGCATTTTTAATTATTGTAACGAATCAAAAAAGTAAAAATATAGATGCACACTTCTCGACGCATTCAGCACTTCCTTGGAACCATGAATCCGTCAAGATTCAATGCAGCAATTTTCATTATTGTGCTCTGAACTCAGAAAGAATCAAGAAAATTACTTGACGATCATACATACTGAAGAGCACTTCTCCACAGAGAACTGAAGATTCCTGACGTTGGTCATGGAGGCCTAAGTTGTATGAGCTTCTGGGGCTAGAGACAATGTTTATCTTTATTAAATATGTTAACGGGTCTATGATGGCAGCAAGGCTGACTTGCTTGCGTCGGCTTGGGCTGAAATCTCAGTCGTGGCGAATGTTTACTTTGTTGATGCCTGCAATATTAAAGCGTCTAGTCGTTTTATTATTCACCTGCATGCACCATTTGCAAGGACCTGGCTAGTAGTGCTAGAGTAAAAAATATGCAAGTAGCCTGTCTGCAGAAGCCACAACTGAAAGCAGGCAAACAGAGACATAATAATCTGTGATACCCTTGCACTGGAGTGAGACGGCATATGTTAAATTCTTGCGCTTTATTTGTTACCTTCTGCACACCAAAAACAACAACTAACTTCAAAGTTTAATTAACAGCATCGAAACTAACCTCTGTATTCTCACAGAAACATGGCTAGGTTCTTCTATTACCGACTAGAAGTTTTGTTCCTTTCTTCTGATTTAAATGTCTTTCGCCCGGGCATAAATATCCAACGTGGTGGTGGCGTACTAACAGCTGCCCCTAGAAGCCTTCAGTGCATGTAATTTGAAACTTCTTTACTGTCAAAATTCATCTGTTATCAACAAGGCTTCTTATCCTCCCATACAAATGGGTGTTTTTATCGCCCTCCAGACGCAAGTGCTCGTTTTGTTTCAGATTTCGAAAATATGCTTCGTTCTGTGCTTGCAACTACCATCAATCGCCCATTCTGTTTTGGTGGCAAAAGACATTTCCTCCATCAAATAGTTAAATCTGGCTACACGCCTCATGACAAACAACAGTGAAAGCGATTTCATTGACAGGAGCCTTAATTTTGGATTAATGGAAACAGTATTAGAATCACCACGGTGTGGGAGTTATTCACCTTACAGGCTTGAAGTTATATTTACAGCTCATCTGCATATATGCTCTCTCCTGTAACATATTCGTCGTCATAGCGATCACTTTGTTATTCACGGTTCTTTAATTTGTAACTGGAAGCGTCCATTGAAAATCGCTAAAAAATTAGCACTACAGGATAAAGGCAATTGTTTTAAGCTTAACCTTGCACTAGCAAAATTTTTGATCTGCTTCCTACCACACTTTGCAAAACGCTCAGTCAAAACTACCTGGTTGCATTTAAACAACAAAATACATGATTTATTACTAACACACATCCTCACTATCACTGTCACAGAAAAACGTTATCGCCGTGATTAAATCATGCGCTCCAATGTCTTCACAACAAAACGAAAAAGGTTTAGTTTTGCTGAACGAAATAACATGAAATGCACTTGGGAAAAGTATTACATAATGCAGTACAAGTTTGATCCTCCTGAAGATATGATGGGACACAAAACTGAATAGGAGACAATGTATAGACGAATTACGCCGCAGAAAACCGGTACTTATCTCTCGCTAATCAAAAATGGCCATTATTTTTTGAAGTTTTTCCTAATATGATAAAAAGTACTGTTAAAAGATTCTGAATTGTAATTAACCAAAGGCACTCACAGCCGTTACAACTGAGCGACCACCTAAACGGCCCGATTCCTCAGAGCTAAAGTGGCGAAGAACTTAACCGCACATTTTAGTTGTTATTTACTTAAGAGCTGTTTCACAATTTACCAGAGTTTTCTCTTTACAGCCGCGTGGTCATGTTAAGTATCATTTTAAACACTGTGATGTTGGGAAAATTATTGAATCATGTAAACTAACGTCCTAATGCAATCAACATAAAGGTACCAAATTTTACAAACGACATTGTGAGGGTGATTCTATGCCTTATTTTCATGCATTCGTTGTCATTAGGAGTGGTGTTAAAAGAATAGAAGGTGGGCAAAGTAGTTCCAGCTCCAAAAAAGGCCCTTCATCTTTGTATTGCAGTTATCTTAACTCACTAACTGATTGCTCAAAATATAATGTAAAACGTACTGCACCCTCACATAGTATAATATATTGTTACGATGCGGCAAGCCGATAAAGACAGGAGACGGAACATGACCGATGGCGATGGTAGATGACGTTTAATGAGTGTTCGCGGGCCTAGCGCGAGCGCTCCTTCCCTCGCCACTGCCCGCTTCTTCTTCCTTGTCGTCCGTAACATGACCCGGGGCCACCGAGCGATCGTTCCGATCGTGGACGAGGAAGTTTAGCGATGTTAATAATTTTATGGCATGATGATGGGCGTGTCTGGATGCTTGAAGAAGTAGAGGAAGAAGGAAGAATAGAACGGCTTGCCGGTACGATGCGTGGGTGATCCGCCTCCCTTGGAGCTGTCAACCATCCGTCACCAGAGTCCATGGGACAGATGGCTCGAGGTCACGTCGGGCAGCTTGGGCGGGGGTTGCGTGTTCGTGTCCATCGGTTCCTTCGTCTCGGTTCTGATTCGTATGTCGGTTCTCCTTGTCTTCAGGTCCAGGTTGGGGGCTGGGCGGGGGTAGTTGTTCAGGTCTGGGCTTGAAGGGCTGGGGTGAAGCTGCTCGGCGATGTCCCTGGGCCCTCGGTGATGGTCCCGGCTTGAAGATGGCCTCGATGCTGCAAGGCGAGGATGGGGACGTCGTACACCGCACCTCCAACCAAATGTTACGATGCGGCAAGCCGATGAAGACAGGAGACAGAGCATGACCGATGGCGATGGTAGATGACGTTTAAAGAATGTTCGCGGGCCTAGCGCGAGCGCTCCTTCCCGCGCCACTGCCCGCTTCTTCTTCCTTGTCGTCCGTAACAATATGTAAATGTTTTCAATCCTAACATTGCTTTCGCGAAGACCTCTCATGCGATACTCAACTAGCTTCATTTATAGATGACATAAGCTGTAAACTAGATTTGAACGTACTGGTAGTGCTCTCTGCTTTGATTTTGAAGACACATTCGTCCAAGTTCCGCATGAAAGATAAAATTTAAACTTGAACTCTTCAGGAGAAGTTCTTAAACTTTCAAGATTATAGATTATTCCTCTTGTAATACAGTGGGAATGTAATTTTGTTCAAAACGGGAAACAGTTTCTGTATGTTAACAAAATCCCTTCATCTTGCTCTTCAGTCATCTCCTGATTCTCCCAAGGTGCAGTGCTCGGACTGTTGCTCTTTCTAATTTATATTAATGACCTGTGCACTAATAAAACTCCTAACATTCGCGTGTCTGTAGATAATTCTGTAATTTATCGCCACATCCATAGCAGTACTAACTCTAGCATTTTACAAGATGGTATTAAACGAATTGAAATTTGGTTCGAAAAAAGTTAAATAAAAGTAAACGCTAACAAAACGTGATTGCTCTCTTTTCAGCGCCGGAAAAACTATCAGACATCTATTCAATACATTTGCGGCTCTTATCTATTACGTTTAAGTTTTACAAGTACCATGGCGTCACCTTTTCTGATACACTAAGTTGGTATGAACGCATATTGAACATTATTAGTTGGGCCAGTCGCACTCTTGATTGCCTCCGTCGATACCTAAGACTAACTTCTTCATCTGTGAAATACATTCACTTATCTCACTTTCGTCTGGCCTAAATTAGAATAGGCATGCTCAGTGTGGGACCCCATATAAATCTAATCTTGCAAACACCTTTGAAACTTTTCAGAATCGCGCTGCCAGGTTTAGCTTTTTGGACTACTATTTCAGCTGTAGAAAGGTGACATCCTGATGAATTTCTCTTTTTTCTTGCTTTGTAGTTGTGCCATTTCTTGAATATTCATGTTGTGTTACCTGCTTTAAGCATACAGTATGGCTATTTTGTAACGTTTTTTGTAACCATCCTGCAACGGCCTCTGGCCAAGAGTATGAATAAATAAAAAAAATAAAAAACATAAACGTCACTGCAGCTAAACCACGTGCGAACCTCATTAATCTTCAAAAGAGACGTTGCATGCTCAAACAGATTTTTCACAAATTCGATTACGCGCTACATATATCAGCAATCTTCCCAGCTCATCGACAGTGAAGCCATACCAGTCATCCAAAAGTCATCTAAAAGTCATGGTGCTAAAAACACTGTACACTCCAGGTATTATGTTTGTTCGCTGGGTAATCTGGTGGCCCTTTACGGTGCGTTTAAGTTTTCGTTGTCTTTGTCTCTAAAAGCAAAGTGGCACTTAAGCCCATATTACCATCAAATACGCGGTGGAGCAAGACTAGTAGAGACGTAACGTTGCTAGACCACCTGAATATCCATGATTAGTCTAGATAAACTTCGGCTTAATTTAATCCATTCTGAATGCCATCACACGTCCACTCTTGCCAGCATGAGTCTGCGCAACCTTCGAGTTACGTTTCGCCTTCTCCTTTTACATTAAAAAATATTGCATGTATTTACTTACATTTACGTTTCGCAGTAGACTGCTGCCCTTGCCTACTCGGCGTAACTCTCATTTTCTTGTTTTTTAATGGCTTCTTTGTTAGCACTTGTTTTCTATGCACTGATGCGTGTAAACTCTGAACATTCTTATCGAAAGGTCGCCGATATGCCAAGTAATTTGTTTACCATTGTGCTCTGAGTGTCTGAACAACATAAGTTCTATAGCATCATCCTGGAAAATGCCGCTCTGCAACTTTCATGAAGTCACAACCGCTTGAGTTCACGAGGAAAGTTCAACCATAACAAAATGGTCATGTTAAACGGGATGTCGCGTGTGAAATGCATGCAACATACATGATATGAAATAAAAGACGCTGCCACTTGTATCAAATATGATTTCTTTATCTTGATTCAGTTCACGTATGGAAAGTAAATATCAGAAAATGCTTGAATTACACATAGGACACGTCGGGTGCAAACTGAACACATCTAGTGGGACCGCACAAAGCAACATTGTATTTTATATAATTAAAACCATACTGCCAGCCTGAGGGTCAGCCTTAAGGCAGGAGCAGGCATACAATGCATACATAGTATCAAAGAAGAGAATAAAAACAAAAAAAATCAGGGAACCGTAACTAATCGTCATAAATACTAGTCAACGCTAAACCGGCAAATTTAAAAATAGAAAAAAAGAATGTAAAGCGAAACGTGTTGCAACAAAAAGCTCAAATGCTACTAACCCGACGCCACGATTTGAGTACAATGCAGCAAATGCGTTCTAATGCTCAGGACAGCGCGTGACAAAACGAAGATACACTTGTGCGTTGGGCAACATCAGCAGGTAGGGTATTCCACTGGCGAGTCGTTCTAGGAAAGAATGATTCTTTAAAAATGTTGGTTTTAAATGAGTATTCTTTGACCTTTTTAGCGTGATAGGAACGTGTTATGCGTGGGTTAGTGGTTTCAATGTAAAGCGTTTTATCAATTTCCAACTGGTCATTATAAAACGAGTAAAAAAAGCTTAATTCTTTCCCGGTGGCATCTTGAGGCCAGGCTTTCCAAGTTGGCACCTACTAAGAGTTGGGATGGAGATGTGAGCTAGTTATATGAGTTGTAAATGAATCTTCCTGATTTACATTGTACTTTTTTAGTTTAATGATCATAGTTTTTTTGTAGGGGTCCCAAATAGCGGCAGCGTATTCCAGCATGGGTCTAATGTACGTTTTTTAAGCCAAATGTTTTATGTCGCGGGTTGATTTTGCCAGTGTCCTCAGATAACCGAGCCCTTTCATTACTTTTTTTAACGTATCCTACGTGTTCGTTCCATCCTACGTGTTCGTTCCAAGATGTTTATAACGACACTGTAGCTAAGGCATTGTTTCCAAGACAATATATAAAGTACAAATGTTGTTTTTTGCGAGTGACTGTCATTGCGACTGCTTTTTTGTGATTTATAGCCATTTGCCGTGTAGTGCACCATTCTTGTATTTCGGCCAGAGATGTGTTTAAATTTACCTGATCTTCCAAACTACAGATTTCGTGGTAATCACACAGTCATCTGCGAAAGGTTTGATTTTTACAGCGATTTCACAAGCCATGCCATTATTAAAAATCAAAAAGAAGAGTGGTCCAAGTAACGATCCCAGAGGGATTCCTCACTCAACGAAAACAGGTCTAGAGGATACATTTCTAACCTTAACATTGTGATGACGATAGGACAGATAAGCTTCTATGCATGCTGGCAAGGTATCATTTTTCAGTAAAGATTTTAGCTTCAATAGCAGTTTACAACGAGATACGCGATCGAAAACTTTTTTGAAGTCTAAAAAAATAATGTTAATCTGATTATGATTATCTAAGGCTGCAGCGAAGTCATGAATAGTTTCAAGTAGCTGAGCTACAGTGGATAGACCTTTACGAAAACCGTGCTGACGCCTATGAATTTTTTTTATTGTTAAGAAAAACTGAGATGTGTTTGGAAAGTATATGCTCCAGGGTTTTCGCACAAGTGCACAAAAGTGAAATGGGCCTAAGGGATGTGGGTTGCGACTGGTCGGAAATTTTCGGAATAGGGGAAATTTTGCATACTTCGACTCGGATGAGAGTTCGGAGCATGCCGAAAATTTGTTAAATCTGGGCGTCAGACCTTTTGCGCACCATTCGGCGTACCTTATAAAAAAGCAGTTCGGTATTCCATCTACACCAGGCGACTTCTAAGCGTCTAAGTTGAGTAACAGCGAAAGTACACTTCCCTCTTAAGTGTGTACATCACCAACAGCCGGGACTTCATCATAGAGGTTGAAGCGGGGTCTTAAGCCGTCATCACGTGTAAAAACATAGTACAAATAATCGTTGAGGGCATTTGCAAACTCAGATTTGTCAGTTGTGACAACCTTGTTCAGGCACATGCTTTGCAAATATTTCCTGTTTGGTGCAATGGCGCCAAAACTTTTCTGGGGACGAGCACAGAAACATTTTCAGAGACATTTTGATAATGAGCTTTCGCCTTCTTGATGCTATCTTTCAACAGTACGCGCAGATCGCCCATTTTGATTGTAATGGCCGTAGACGGGTGCCGCTTAAGTTGCTTTCTTACATATTTCAACTTTCGGCCAAGCCGGACAATTTGTTGATTATTCCAAGGGCTGGTATTGTGCACTGTCCTTCGCCTAAAGGGCACGAAGTAGTTTATGCATTTCAACAATAAATTCTTGAAAAAACTTTAGAACAATCGGTGATTTAGGTGTATCAGTGTGCTTAATTACCCACATAACCGAAGTCATAATGAGATATCACGCTTTTTTGGTTGTTCAGCTTATTGATTAACTTTATGGGGCATCAGCTACTATGGCTATCAATGCGCCAAAGGAGGCCTAAGCAAAGGGTTGTGCAGTTGATAACTGGTTGCTACGTATTGATGACTTAACAGACGTTCTTGAGAAAAAACAAAGCCATGTGAGAAATCAATAAGAGATAATTCATCTAAAACAAAATTAGTTCAGATGGATGTGTTGAGTTTAAAATACAATAAATTAATTTTCTCAGTTCTTCAAGGTATCTGCTGGCTATTAAATTGTGATTTAGTTCTAGCTCATAACCGCACATTTTGCAGACAGGTTTGCTTTTCGTCAACAAGAACATTTTAAGTAAAGTGTCAGCGTTTTAAGCACCGATGGAAAGAAAAAACTTAGAAGAAACGTTCCAAATGGCTATATTATTCACTTCCCCCTTACACAGTCTTTACAGAAAAAAATCTTTTCTTTCCTTCCTCTTGCCAAGCAGCCTGCCAT
This sequence comes from Amblyomma maculatum, assembly GCF_055883805.1. Lineage (NCBI taxonomy): Eukaryota > Metazoa > Arthropoda > Arachnida > Ixodida > Ixodidae > Amblyomma > Amblyomma maculatum. The sequence goes on from NC_139354.1 coordinate 130,585,205, forward strand.
ATGGCTCTCCATATTGTCACCAACACACGTAGCAAACAGAAGAACAACCGAGCTGTACTTTTTTAATAAAGCGAGGCTCGAGACAGACGAGGACGACGCTCAGCGACGCGCCAAGACATTCGGCCACATCGTGGCGCTTGAAGATGGGCAGCAGTGTGGCATTGCCCCCCTTCCAAGAGGCATCGACCCGATGCCACACACGTAGGGGAACCATAGAAAAGCGGGGCAAGTTATACGCGAGTCTCTGCCTCTGGTTTGGACCGTAAAACGATTTACCGATTGTAATACGGCTTCATTCTGGCGACGTGAACTATTTCAGACTTCTGATGCCGAGAGGAGCAGACAGTGCCTTGTGGTAGCACCTCGTAGTTCAGCGCTCTGAGGCGGCGGAGTACCTCGTAGGGTCCAAAGTAATGGCGCAGAAGCTTTTCAGAGCGCGCTCGCCAGAATATTGGGCTCCATACCCAGACTTGATTGCCGGGTGTGTAAGTCACCTCTAGGGGTCGCAGGTTGTAGCGCTGGGCGTCGTGTACTTGTCGGTGCTGAATTCGCTGTCGGGCATGTTGGCGTGCGGCTCCTGCTTCACGAATAAACTGGTTAGCCTCTACGACAGTGGAGGGAGCAGAATCTGGAAGAAGCATGGCATCCAACAACGTCAAAGCTTCGCGTCGATGGACCAAATGAAATGGAGTGAAGTGTGTAGTTTTCTCGAGCGCATTGTTGTATGTGAACGTGATGTACGACAGAATTCGGTCCCAGTTCCAATGATCGTCGTCTATATATATAGAAATCATGTACGGAATTGTCTTGTTAAGCCGCTCAGTTATCCATTAGTTTGAGGATACTAGGTAGTTGGGTTGCGGCGGGTGGTGCCACTGAGTCGAAGCACCTCGCTCGTGAGTGCGGACGTAAACGAGGTTCCCCTGTGAGTTAAGACGACTGTTGGGGCGCCGTGACGGAGTACAATGTTGTGAATGAAGAAATGCGCAACTTTCTTTACGGTACCACGGGGAATGACCTTGGTCTCACAGTAGCGGCTAAGGTAGTCAGTGGCAACCGCTTTTTACCTGTTACCTATGGAGGACTTCGGGGATGGGTCCAGTAAGTCCATGCCGACCTGTTGAAATGGGAATTTCGGGGGATCGATAGGCTGCAGGAGCCCAGCTGGTCTAATGGGCGGTGTCTTCCGCCGCTGGCACTCACGGCAAGTACGGATGTAGGGGGGCACAACGGCAGCTAGCCTGGGCCAGTAGTACCTTTTGGCGTCTCCATGCCAATGCGCGAGAAAAATTGAGATGACCGGAAGAAAGGTCGTCGTAGCATGGACGAAGAACTTCGTCATGAAGCGCGGTGGGTACTACTACCAAATAAACAGTTTCTGTTGGACCGCAGTTTTGTTGTAGTGCACACCATCGCGCAAACAAAATGACGACAGTCCACGCCTGAAGAGATGAGGAGATGACTCGGTTCCTTGGAGGTATTCGATGAGGGGCAAAAGTTCAGAATCGGCCCGCTGCTTTCGGGCTAAGGTGGACGTCGTGATAACACCGAGGAAATCGGAATCGTCATCGGAGCCCTCCGTGTGGTAGGAAGTAGGGGCGCGGGACAGACAGTCAGCATCACTGTGTTTCTTGCTGGACCTGTGCGCGATAGTAACGTCAAATTCTTCCAACCGAAGGCTCCATCGAGCAAGCCAACCCGATGGATCTTTTAGGTTTGGCTGCCAACAAAATGAGTGATGGTCGCTTACGACACGTAACGGACGACTGTATAAGTACGGACGACATTTCATGACGGTCCACACAACAGCGAGGCACTCCTCTTCCGTAGTTGAATAATTAGCTTCAGTTCAGTTCAGTTCAGGCGTTCAGTCGTGTCCGACTCTTCGTGACCCTATAGACCATGTCACGCCACGCTTTCCGGTCTCTCACTATCTTTTTAGCATCATATAGCTTCATCTGCAATGACTCGAGGATGCCATCTAACCATCGCGTTCGCTGCCTACCCCTTCTCCGGCGACCCTCAACCTTTCCCAACATCAAATCTTTCTCCAGCGACTCCTCTCTTCTCATCAGATGACCAAAGTAGCTGAGCTTTAACTTTAGAATTTGACCCTCCAATGAGCAGTCAGGGTTTATGGTCGACAATATCGACTGATTAGACCTTCTGGCAGTCCAAGGAACTCTCAAGAGTCTTCGCCAGCACCACAATTCAAACGCGTTAGCTTCAGAACGGGACAAAGTGCGACTGGCGTGAGCAATATAGCGTTCTGCACTGTCCTGCACTGAACAAGGACCGCACCGAGGCCAACGTTACTGGCATCAGTGTGCAGTTCCGTGTTGGCCTCTTCGTCGAAGTGGCCAAGTATAGGCGTACATTGCAGACGGAACTTGAGTTCCGTGGAGGGTTTTCTTGGTCGGGGACCCAAACGAATGGTTCGGCGTTTTTGTCAGGCTTGACAGAGGCTCAGCAATCTTGGAGAAATTGTGAATAAAGTAATGATAGTATGCGCACAGGCCGAGAAATCGACGCAAGCTTTGTTTATCTTCTGGTTTGGGGAATGAAGTGATAGCGGCCGTCTTGTCTGGGTCTGGGCTAACACCTCGAGCGCTGACAATATGGCCAAAAACTTTGCGCTCATCAAAACCAAACTGGCATTTTTCGGGTTCTAGAGAGAAACCGATCGATCGGATGGCCTCAAAAACAGTGCGCAAATGTTTCAGGTGCTCGTCGAACGTGTCCGAAAAAATCACAACATCGTCGAGATATAAGAGGCATGAGATATACGAGGCAAGAAGACGAAAGATTTTGATTAAGAAATGACAGAGTATGAAAACTCCCAATTCAACAGACCAGGTAGAATTAGCAGAGATATCAAAGCTAATCAATAAGCGCAAAGCGGCCAATATAACGAAGTATAACATGGAGAAAATTGAGTGTGCTGGAAATGATGCAGAAAGCCTAAAGCGGTGAAGAAGAAATTTGGGCATAGGCAAAAATCAGATGTAGACGCTAACGGACAAGACGGGCAACGTCATCACGAATATGGATAAGATAGTCAAAGTAGCCGGGGAATTCTATACTGATCTCTTCAGTAGCCAAAGTAGTCAGGACCGTAATGGGATTGGCGGTAGGGAAAAACAGTCAGACGTTCCACCAGTGACAAAGGGCGAGGTTAAGAAAGCATTAGAAACTATGAAAAAGGGAAAATCTACTGGAGAGGATGAGATAATTATAGATTTGTTGGTTGACGTAGGGATCTCGTGCTAGAAAAAATGGCCACCCTGTATACGCAGTGCTTGGTGTCATCGAAGGCACCTAAATCATGGAAGAACGCAAACATTATTCTCATTCATAAGAAAGGGGACGCTAAAGACCTTAAAAATTACAGACCAATCAGCTTAATTTCTGTTACGTATAAGGTATTTACTAAGGTAATCGATAATAGAATCAGGACAGCCTTAGACTGCAATCAAGCAAAGGATCAAGCAGGTTTTCGGAAACGATACTGTACTATCGATCATATCCATACCATCAACTAGGGTATAGAAAAATTCTCGGGATATAACCAGCCCTCATACATAGCATTAATTGATTACGAAAAAGCATTTGACTCAGTAGAAACCTTGGCGGTGATGCCCGCATTGCGAAATCAGTGGGCTGACGAGCCGTACTTGAATGTTCTGGAAGATACATATAGTGGCTGCAAAGCAACCATAGTTCTGCATAAAAAATATAACAAATTTCCCATAAAGAAAGGTGTTAGGCAAGGAGACACAATCTCCGCAGTACTATTCGCAGCTTGCTTAGAGGAAGTATTCAGAGACTTGGAATGGGAGTAGCTAGGGATAAGATTATTTGGAGAATACCTCAGTAATCTGCGATTTGGTGATGATATTGACTTGCTAAGTAACTCAGGAGATGAACTGCAAAGAACCATTGGTGACCTAGACAGACAAAGTAAAAAGGTAGGCTTGAAAATCAATATGCAGAAGTCTAAGGCATTGTTCAACAGCCTCGGCAAGGAACAGCAGTTTACGTTAGGTAGCAAAGCACTGGAAGTAGTAGGCGAATATGTCTACTTAGGACAGGTAGTAACTGCAGATCCGGACCATAAAAAGGAAATAACAAGAAGAATACAATTGGGATGAAGCGCATTTGCAAGCAATTGCAGATGATGACTAGCCGCTAACCTGTATTGCTCAAGAGGAAAGTATACAACAGTTGCATCTTACCTGCATTCACCTATGGGGCTGAAATGTGGAGGCTAACCATGAGGGTTCTACTCAAGTTGAGGACAACGCAGAGGGCTATTGAACGAAAAATGATAGGAGCAAGAATAAGAGATAGAAAGCGTGCAATGCTGGTCAGAGAAATAACTCAAGTTACTGACATTCTAATGGAAATCAAGAAGAAATGGGCATGGACAGGAAATATAGTGCGAAGAGAGCATATCCGATGGTCGCTTAGGGTAACAAGCTGGATTCCAAGGGAAGGAAAGCGTAGCAGGGGGCGGCAGAAAGTTAGGTGGGCGGATGAGGTGAAGTCCGCAGGGGTCAGTTAGATGCAGCTGGCACAGAACCAGGTTTATTGAAGAAATATAGGAGAGGCCTTCGCCCTGCAGTGGGTATAGTCAGACTGATGATGATTCAACATAACATGCTTCTGGGGCACTAAACGTTTAGATACTGATGAGATACGCCCCATCCCCGCATTCGCACCCAGAGGCGCGTCCGACTGGTGCACTTGACTGGAAATTCACAAAAAAATGGGAAGCTTCATTCCGCGCCTAATTCTTCATGCTTTTATGTGTGCGTATTCCTATTTCGCGTTTCCGATCGCAACTATATTCCGCCGGGCACTGTGGCAATGCTTGTGTGGTGTCGACGACCTCACAGAAAGTGAGGGTGCTAAATTGTGTGTGCATGCATTGATACTTCATATGCACAACTTTCAAAAAACAGACACTCAACTCGTGATTCATCACGCGCAGGACGAACCCAAGCTTTTGGTTTTTTCTTTCAGTGGATGTGTCGCTCAGCCTTATTTTTTGTTTGTTGGTGTGGGGCTGGTGAACGGCAGATGCGGGTTTCCGTTAGCACATGAATTCCGCCGCGTGCTGCCAGAATGCTTTGAGGTGTTAGAGACCTCATCGAACGTGAGGTTGTGTGGTGTCTGCGTGCGGCCTAATGGTTCGCTTTGGACAGCGCCAAAAAAATCAACTCTCAACTCATGGTTTCCCAAGAGAAGGGCGATCAAGGGCTAGTGTATTTTTGTTTTAATTTATTTTATTTTTAGTGTTTCTCTTGCTTTGCTTACGATGCGTCTTGTTCCTTTTTATGTTATTATTATTTTTTCCACTGTCACTTTGTGTGCACGCCATCTAAAAAGACTCATGCTTTCACTATCCCTGCATATACATCCTCTAAAACATGTAGTAACATTGTGGTGAAGACTGGTGCCCATTCAAAACGTTATAAAATCAATCTAGACATGTTTTATAAGCGTGCGTAAACCTACATAACCACTTCTGGTTGATAGTGCACTCACTGCCTTCAACTGTTTCTCTCTCTCTTTCTCTCTCTCTCTCTCTCTCTCTCTCTATCTATCTATCTATCTATATAATTATATATATATATATATATATATATATATATATATATATATATATATATAGATATATATATTTATATTAAGAATAAACTTCATAATGCGCTAAAACAGTTTTCCACCTGTCCTATGCTATGGAGTCGAATTCGGAGTTGGAGTTTTTTTCCTTCTTTCTACAAGAAAGGGGAATACAGGAACAAGGCGACAAGCCTGACTGGGCCTCGGCTCACAAAACAGACAACAACATACACCCCTTTTGTATATAAAATATAAAAAGCATGGTGCAATTCTTACATACGATATACCAAAAGTATCAACACATGCAGTGATAATTAAGTATTGAAATGAAGAGACCACGCACTCAATAACATAAACTTCATAGTAGAAAATATTTACACAATAATGGTCGCCCATGAGAAAACTACAGCGACTACCATCCATGAAACTATAGGGAATATCCATTTAAATATTGTTTTACGTTTGTTTCAATTATAGGTGCCAATGAAAATTCCAAATTTGGTGTTGTGTTGTTGATAAGGGATGGCACCTGAGAAGTTAATTTCTGTTTTCGATAGTTCGTTCTAGTTATAGGTAAAAGCTTTCTTCGTGTTGTGAGATGATGCGTTACTGTAGATCAGCTAGAGTAGTATACATCCTATTGTGGTGAATGTACTGCAGAAGAAAGTAATAAATGTGATGAGCATCTAAAATGGCATATTTTTTAAACAAGGGCTCAGCGCGCAAGTTTCGCGGTATACCGTAATAACCTTCAATAGCTCGAAGGGCTATTGAAGGTTATTACGGTGTAGTCCTCAAATAGGTTCGACCCATTTGGCATAGAGTTCGACAAGGTTTTTACAGAACCTCTACTACACTGGGATAGGACCGATCAGTTCGGTATGGCGTTATACTGGGCACAGCATGTCCGTCGTGATTCTCAACCTTTACGGACCGGTCCTGTTTAGAACTACACCGGGCCGACGCTTTCTAGCATGCATCTCAAAATCTGACATATTGGTTCTATATAGACCAATAATCAGACACTGCTCCGGTATGGAGCTTACACAGCTGAAAGACGATGTCCGGTAAACTCACTGCTGGACGAACCTCTCGTTAATTTAAATGATAAAGACCCGATTATTTATTTCCATTTCTGGGGTCTAGTCGGAGCTCTACCAGAATAACGTGACGGAGCATGTCAATGCTCTAATAATTTTGTAAATATACCTAATTACGTTACAATGTTTCTACATAAGTGCGGATCGCGCTGTTTCACTAACACCGCGAACCAATGAAGCAATCGAATTGCACCCTAGCAAGCAGATACGAGCATTGCATACCATTTTCGCGCTCTTTTGCGCGAGCGCATGCGTTCATTACAAGCAGCAATCGTTACAGCTGATCGAATCTTGCGGCGTTTCTTCATATCTATGCTTCAGGAAGAGACTTCATTACGAAAGTGGAAGAACATAACGCTCCCCTATTGCGACAAAGCTGTGCTCAAGCATGACTGAAATGCATCGCTAACCATCGAAATATGCGAGATAGCCACACAGAATGTGACGCTTTTTTCAATATCGGCATATGCAAAGTGCTTAGTCGGAAGTACATTAATTGGCGTTGTTGATCCGATGGCAGCACACGAGGGTAAAACATGCAAAATGACGAGCATTTTGTGCCGGTTATCTCAGTACGTGGTAAAAATTACTTGGGTTCGAAGACAAAAACAAAACATTTAGCATTAAAAATAGACATTCAAAGATTTGCCTGTAACAAAGCGGTGTATTATAAAGATGCGGGAGACGGGTAACACCTCGTGATGGCTAGAAACACCCTTAGAATGTTTAGAGGGCAATCGGTGAAAGAAAACCACATTTCCTATGCCCGACAAAAATATACAGTGCCGCCGCGAAGGAGACTTTAAAATTAGTTCTCACTTGGATGATATGTCCCTTACCATTGTGTCTTCTGCCTTTGCCCTCACTAGAGTAAACAGATACCGTTGTTCCTCAAATAATTATAGTTAGCTTTTTCTTGTATATTCGATCAATTTCTTAGGTGCTAACATTGCTGTTGAAGTACCTTAAGGAACATTCCCTTAGCTTGGCACTTCCGTGTTTTCTACCAATGTAATGCAGCTAGCCCTAATCATCACTGTATAATGCAGCTTTCTTTACAAAGCTGCCATTATTGCCACACATGCATGTTTTTATGCCATCTACTTTTCCAAATTCTTCTATAAGTTCACGATTGTAAAATTGTCCTATAGTAGCTTATTATTCTATTCCACATGTGTAACGAAGCCTAACTCATTGGCTTCACAGGTAGTACATGCTACCAGCCCAATATTGGGAACTGATTGGCGATGTCTGGTCCACCAGTGGTCCGGCGTTGTCAAAGCGCTAACAATAATAGTACAGCCATGCGATAACATTTCCCCCTTGTACCAGTGATTTACATGCTTCCCCATGATTGGCATTCATGGGCTATCAACGGGGAATAATGACCTCGCGTATAAAATTGTCTGCCAACATTGTATACACAGTAATATAGGATGACCACTATTATCCAGCCATCGGCAATGTCTTGCCCATAATGCGCGAATCATGACATACATTGGCAAATATTTTACTGCCGGTACATATGTCGACATTGAATATAGCTTGGCATTCATTAGTCAATATCATCGCGCCAGTCTTAATGTCTTGCAACAATGTATGAGTCTTCAGTTCCAGTGGCCGATATAGCCCACCGAGTGGTAGCAACTGGCCTACTTTGAACATATCTGGCATGCATTGTTAAATATTGTCGAGCCAGTATTGGCAGCTTGTTAATATCGAATATATCTTGGCATACATTGGTCAACATCTCCCTGCCAATCGTGACGGCTTCCCAATATTGTGTATATCTGCAGATAAAATGGTCGACAATGGCATACAATGATAAATATTGTCCTGCTATAGTGGGCTTGTCGACATTTAATATATTTGACATATATTGGTTAATGTTATTCCACCAGTCTTAGTAGCTTCCAACAGTGTATTCTTGTTGGTTCTAGTAGGCAATATTGCCCAATGGGCTTGGCAACCGGCCAGCATTGCACCTATCATGGCATGCGCTGGTGAATATTGCAATGACAGTATTGATTGCTTGTCAGCATCGAATGTATCTTGGTATACATTGGTCAATATCCTCCCGCCAGTCTTGGCTTTCCAGCATTCTATATCTGCAATTACTGTGGTTGATGTTGCGTGACAGAGTGTAATGGCTTGACAAAATACCATCCCAAGTAGCATGCCGTCATTGGACCGCCATCGGCCCAATATTGGAGGAAACCGGACCCAATATTAGGACCAATAATGGTGTTTCATTGAGGCGCTACCCGTGCCAAGATTTTGTCCAATCTAGTAGACTGGCTTTCCAGCAATGGGCACCAATGGCAGACTAGGTTATTTATTGGCATGCAGCCTCACTTAATGGCTACCCAATATGTACCACCCAAACATAACCACTGACATCTATATAATGTACAACCAGCCACTTTCACTGGCTATCCAATACTAACAACGAAGCTTACTCACTGGCTTTTCATAACTGCTATTCAGCTAGGCTTATCAGCTTCCCAAAATCGCCCACCCAAGCATACTCACTGGTTTTGCATAATTGGCATCCAGGCAATCCCAATATTGTTAGTTGTTGTTTTTTGGGACTAGTTTTTTGATTTGATGGCTGTTACAGCACAGAGGCAGCTAAGTCCATCATGCGCCAAACACAGGGTTGTTTGTTTTTGTGCAGGTATTTTACATGCAGGTAATAATATATATACAGCATCCTGAAAGAATACATGTATTCACGCAAAAAAAGCGAGACTTGTTCATTTCAGGGATATTAGGTGCGCATGTGGTAAAGAACATGCCAAATTATTATTTACCTGTGTGAAAAAAAGCACATCGCTCTTATATCTAAAGACCATTTTTTGCCTTGTGAAATAGATAAGGGCTAAAAACACGGTTGAAAAGGAAACGCAGCAGCCAGGTTACTTTGGCTGCTATATTGCTACTAAACTGTTAGAGCGAACGACCAAAATTTCTAGATTGAAATATCCTCGATCTGGTTTCAATGTGTTTTGATAATATTCCTAAAAAGCATAGAGAATCTACCCAGAATAGAAACAAGAATTTAAACGCATGATGTTGAGCTGTCATTCCAAAAATATTCGAAGGCAGGTCATGAGAGTTGAACAAGTGCTTATCAGCTTTCCGACAAAAATAATTTGCTTGGAGAGCAACATGACCAGGCAACAATATTTTCGTGAAAAAAGTTTTGGTGATGAGCTCGCATTCATGTTTTTGTGTTTCTGTAAAACAAAATAATTCATTTACACTTATTTCCAGTCTGCAATTGTGGGGATTTTATGCTTCAAACTTCTTCAATATTTTCTCTTTTAAGTGTTTACCAGGAAACGTTTAAGTGTGAACTAGTTAACAGCTGCCAAACAAATTCACAACTTGTAGTAAAAAGTTGGCAGCGTACAATGCTTTTGAATATAAATACACTTCATTCCAGAACATATGAGAAAGCTAGATGTTTTTCTCTGCCAGATGAAGGTAGAGAATGTATAGAAAACAATGATTTTATTTTTTTATGTGGTTAATCTAAATTTTGACAGTAAGCTATACTGCATCAACAGTCTAAAGGGTTTGTTCATCATTCGTCTCTTGCTGAAGCACTCAAAGCAGAGCATGCCGGCATATAGGAATCAAGGGCAAGTTTATGGCTGATGTAAGTTGCAACACAAACACGTTGCAGTTAGCCCGTTTTCTGTGCTTTCAAGACCATCTGCGGCGGAATACAGTCGATGCTGGCGCCTCGTAGAGGAGTCAGCTAGCGTACATGACGAAACGGTGCAGCATCTTCCTTCACTAGCGCAATCTCTTAGACCTGTTTTCCAGCATTTGATCTTTTCTTACACCACGCAAACGAAATAGGGCATAAATAAAGCGTTTATATGTCTATTTCCAGTCATGGACAAAAGGTTTTAGGATGTGGATTTAAAATCTTACCGCTAAGAATTATGTCGGCCTGGCAGCCTATACTATTTGTGGTTTTGAAGGTGCTGTCTTACTAGCCTGCTGCAGATTGCAGAAGTCTATATGCTTGTATACTGCGCCGTATAGTGATTCTATACATAGGCAGTGACCGTTGTCAGATTAAAAAATTATGCGTCTGTTTTGTTGCGATTTTATCGATGAGGGCGGGGAAGTATTCTTAAACTTATGATGTATAAGTGGGTTCACGCATCACGCTGAAGTATAGAAGTAATAGTAGGGCCTGTAACTGCTGCGCGTTCCACCTCTTTACTAATCTTCATTACAGCTGAGAACAGCACAACAGTCGGACAGTTCTAAGCGCTTCGTAGGCGGAATAAGCTATGCGTACGACTCGATGGCAACATTACACGAAGCGTGCCCTTCTTGAATGTGTAGTGCCACCCAATCATTCATTGCGGGGCTTTCTAAGTGTTTTGGCCAGATAATCTCTGCCTTTATCTCATGGCATGGGGATGTCAAGAAAATGAAGCCTTCCGCCGGCAGGGGTTAAGCCACTGCAGCAATGGGAGAGGACAATATACCAACTGTGTCCTTACCAAGCCTTGTTTCTTGAATAGATGTTCTTACTACTGTTACTATATCTTTGACGATATGTAAAACATACTTAAACGCCATGGCGAACGACACGAAAATATTGTTCGCGACATTAAAAATATATGAGGATATACAGGTTGAGAGTGAATCATTAATATCTGCAAGTCAATTCCGGCCAACTCATGTCATATTATGTGCAATGTTTTTCCGGCCTTGAAAACTCAGTGGACAATATCGACCACCATAACCCAATAATATTCGTTGTTGTAAAGTCCCCAAAACTGGTGGGAACACATCGACCACTGTGTGCCAAAATATATTCAATGTAGATAAGCCAGCTATACTAACAGGATCATATCAATCAATGCATACAATGTCGGCGAGCCATCGCAGCTGCCCATAAAATGTCGACCACTATACCTCATGATGGATACATTATTGGGAAACCATCTCAACTAGTAGTAAAATATGGACCATCATAAAGCTGTAAATATTTCGAGTTGACAGGCCATCAATGATGGCAAGAGAATATTGATTAACCCATGTAAAAACGTATGGTACTTTGCAAAGCCATTACACTTCGTCAGGCAACATCGACCACTATAATTGTAGATATACAATGCTGGGAAGCCTTGACGACTGGCGGGAGGATATTGACCAATGTATGCCAAAATAGATTTGATGCTCACAAGCAATCAATACCGGCATTGAAATATTCACCAATGTATGCCATGGTAGGTGCAATGCTGGACAGTCGCCACAGCTCATCGGGCAATATTGCCCACTAGAACCAACAAGTATACATTGTTGAGAAACCACTAAGACCAGTGGGATAACATTACCCATTTATACCTTGAAATAATAAATATCAACAAGCCAGCTATACTACTATTACCATTGTATGGCACCGTCGACCATTTTATCTGCAGATATACACAATATTGGGAACCCGTCATGATTGGCAGGGAGATATTGACCAATGTATGCCAAGATATATTCGATGTAAACAAGCCGCTAATACTGGCTGAACAATATTTACCAATGCATGTCATGTTATGTGGAATGTAGGCCAGTGGCCACCACTCATTGGACAATGTCGGCATTTGGAAATGAAGATGCATACAATGTTGGCAAGCCACTAAGACTGCGGGATGATATTGACCAATGAATGCCGAGCTATATTTAATGTCGACAAGCCAATGAATGCCGAGCTATATTCAATGTCGACTAGCCATATATACTGGCAGGAAAATATTTACCAATGTATGCAAAAATTCGCGAATAATGGGCGAGGCATTGCCGATGGCTGGGTAATATTGGCCACCATGTATCATTGTGTAAACAATGTTGGCAAGCGATTCTATGCACAAGGTAAATATTGCCCATTGATAGCCCATGAATGCCAATCATGGGGGGAACGTGTAAGTCACTGGTTGGTCGATGTTATCAATTGGTCGATGTTATCGTATGGCTCTACCATTATTGGTTGCGCATTGGCAATTCTGGGCCACTGGTGGACCAGATATCACCAATCACTTTCCAATATCGGGCAGGTCGCATGTGCTACCTGGTATACATCTTTACATAGGTTAATATTCTCTTGCCTTAATTGATGGCCTGTCAACTCGAAATATTTACCGCCATATGATGGTCAATATTTTACTACTAGTTGAGATAGTGTTCCAGTATTTTATCCAGCATGGGTTATAGTGGTCAATATTTTATGGGTAGCAGCGATGGCTTCCCAACATTGCATGCATCATTGTATGATGATATGATCTGGTTAGTTTAGCTGGCTTATCTACCTTGAATACCTTTTGACATATAGTGGTCGATGTAGCCCCGCCAGATTTGGAAACTTTACAACAATGAATTTGACTGAGTTTAACGGTCGATATTGGCCACTGAGTTTTGACGGCTGGAAACGCATTGCACATAACATGACATGTGTTGACCAGAATCGGCTTGCAGATATTAAAGATCAATTCTCAACCGGTATGTCCTGATATATTTTTAGCATCGCGAACAATACTGTTGTGTCCTTCGCGATGCCTTTCAAGCATGGTTTATACATTGCCAACGATATTGTAACAGTAGCAGGGAAAATTTATTTAAGAAAAATGGCTTAGGCGATAAGGGCATGGTTCTTATATGGTCTTCCCCCATTGCACCGGTGGCTTAACCGTGCCGGCGTAAGACTTCATTTTCTTGACAAACCCATTCCATGAGATAAAGGCAGAGATTATTTAGCCAAAACATTTAGAAAGCCGCGAAGTGAATAATGGGTGGCACTATACATGCAAGCAGGGCATGCTTCGTGCAATGTTGCCGTCTAGTCGAACGCGTCGATTATGCCATCGACGAAGCGCTTAGAAATGCCCGAATATTGCGCTGTTCTGAACTGTGGAGAAGTTTAGCACAGAGGTGGAGCACGCAGCAGTTACAGACCCTACCACTCTATACCTCTTCATCGTGATGCGTAAAGCCACTCATACGTCAAAATTTTAGGAATACTTCGTCGCTCTCCCCGATCAGATCGCAACAATCAGACGGATAATTTTTGTTAAGCTGACAACGGTCACTGTCTATGTATAGAAAAGCAATACGGCGCAGTATACAAGCATATACACTTCTGCAGCCTGCAGTGGCCAGTAAGAGGTAGCACCTTCAAAACCATGTATACTTTAGACTGTCTAACCGGTCTAATTTATTGCGATGAGGGTTTACATCCGCAACTTAAAAACATTTGTCCATAATTGGAAACAGACACATAAATCCTTTATTTATGCACTATTTTATTTGCGTGGTGAAAGTTAAGATCAAAATCTGGAAAACAGAGGTCGAAGAGATTGTTGTAGTGAAGGGAAATGCTGCACCATTTCGTCATGTACACAAGCTGACTCTCAAACGAGGCGCCAGTACCGACTGTATTGCGCCGTAGATGGTCTTGTAAGCACAGAAGACGGGCTAGCTGCAACATATTTTGTGTTGTGATTTAAATCAGCTTTAAACTTGCACTGGATTCCTATAAGCCGGCGTGCTGTGCTTTGAGTGCTTCAGCAAGGGCGAATCATAAACAAACCATTTAGGCTGTTGAAGTAGCATAGCTCTTAGTCAAAAGGTAGATCTCCCCCACAAAAAAGTATTATTCTCTTTATGTTCTCTACCTTTGCCCGGCAGAGAAAAAAAAATCTAGCTTTCTCAGATGTTCTGGAATGAAGTGTATTTAAATTCAATACCATTGCATGTTGCCAACTTTTTACTACAAGTTATGTACTTGCTGTGGCAGCTGCTAACTAGTTCGGATTTAACATTTTCTGGTAAAGACTTAAAAGAGGAAAGATTGAAGAAGCTTGAAGCATAGAAACCCCACAATTGGCGACCGGAAATATATCTCAATGACCTATTTTGTTTTACAGAAACAAAACAAAAACATGATTGCCTGGTATTGCTGCTCTTCATAGAAATGATTTTTGCCCGAAAGCTGTAAAAGTGCGTGCATAACTCTCGCGACCTGCCTTTGAATATTTTTGCAAAGTCCTCTTAATATTCCGCGTTTAAATACTTGTTCCTATGCAGTTTTCTGGGAAGATTCTCCATGCTTGTTAGGAATATTACCAAACACATTGCCACCAGACCGAGGGTATTTCAATCTAGAAATTACGTTCGTCCTCTCTAACAGCTTAGAAAAAACACCGTCATTGCAAAACGTAACCAGGTTACAGGGTTTCCTTCTCAGCCGTATTTGGTGCCTTTGATCTATTTGAAAAGGCAAAATATGGTCTTTACAGATAAACGGGAGGGGCATTTTGTCCACTCAGGTGATTAATAGTTTGGCATGTCCTGTAAAACGCTGAACTACAGTGCTAAGGAGCAAATCTGGCAGCCTGGTTAATTTTGACAAAGAGGGTACATTCTTTCTAGCAGCGTTAGACAGGCTGCTATTTCACCGTGGAAACGTACGCATTCGTCGTTCCCACGCCTGAGCTGTGTCCAGTGAACCCCGGCGGAAATCCAACTTGTGGTGTCATATGAAACCATGCGGACAATGCTGTCGCGCTCGCACGACTGGCGCCGGCGCGCTCTCTCTCTCTTCCCTCTTCTCTCAAGCAGCTCAGGAGCGTGCCTCGCTGGTTGTCGGCTGCAGCTCCGCTCGCACTCCCGGAGAATAAACAGTAGAGTCACGACATGTCTCGTCCTGTCTAGCGGATATAAGAACAATCTACAACTCAGTGTGAGTTCCACTGACCCTTTATTTTAAGATATATAATCGTAACGCACTAGGTTTTTCCGAGCATTAGTTGCTTTATTTTCCTGCCATGTTGCTACACTTCCCTGCAGGAGTAAAGACTCAGGATCACTAGGACGGACCTTTGCGTGCCAATTTCCTCTTGGGCTGCTTTGGTTGACGTTGCTTGCACGGCTGTGCTGGACGACGGGTAAGATATTCATTTTTTATACAGTGCGGCGTATTAACTGGAAATTATTCATTTTATCAGTCACTGGCACCTGATAATTAAGATTAACGGAATCTGCTTGTCTGCTGTTTATTTACGCTGAGAGCAAAAAAAGCCTTTGCTTCAACTCTATTGCACAAAACAGATAATATGCATTCTTCATGAATTACGATTTCAGCACACTGACTTGGACAAACTAATTTTGTAGCAGTGGCAAATTTTACTGCTCATGAAAAGTTTGCCCAAGCTTCACTAAAAAACAAATTCTGCATAAAATTGTGTCTTTTATTTTCGCTTGCAGATGTTTGTACAAAAGAAAAATGGTGACATGCAAGCTGCTCGACCATACATCTGCGAGCGCTGCTGAAAGGTGCTGTCCTTATAACCGACAGCAAAAGGCACATGCTAGAGATGCCTGCTTGGCAGACACCTGAAGCTGCCTTTAATGCGGCGTCTTTCTACAACCTGGGATCTGCGGACACCTTGTCAATGAACCGAACCAGAGGTGAAGTCCTGGAAGTCTGAAAGAATTCTGCCTATAGTTTTTTTTTTACTATGTACCACATGCGCACCTAATAAATATCCATGAAAGGAACAATTCTGGCTTTTTGTGTGAATGCATTTATACTTTCAGGATACTGTATATATATTATTAGCTGCATGTACAACGCTTGCACAAAAAACAAATTCAACCCTGTGTTTGGCGCATTATGGCCTTAGCTGCCTCTGCACCAAACAGCCACATTCAACGATTATGGGATTGCGTGATGTCAATAATGAAAAGCCAATGGACAAGCTTGGGTTGGCGATGTTGGGTAGTCGATGAGCCTAGCTGGATAGCAGTTCTTAAAAGCCAGCAAGTAATCTTGGTTGCAAGTATTGGAGACCAGTTAGAGTGGCTGGATGTATGTTGTATAGGAGCTAGTGGGTATGGTTGGGAGGAAGATATTGGGTAGCTGTTGAGTGAAGCTGCATGCCAATTGGAAACCTAGTCTGCCATTGGGGCCATTGTTGGAAAGGCAAAGACACGTGCGGAAGAGCAACGTATCTACAACGCCTACGAGAGCCGCCAGCCACGAGTGCCGTAGTGACGTCACGTGCTGCCCAGGCTACATAAGCATCCCCTCTTCGGATCTGCCGTCCAGTCGGCGGTGGCACGTTGTGCAGACGACTAACTGCTTCCCATGCTATTTATTTGTGCTTCATAGGTGAGTGCACCTGCATTGTGTTTACTTATACTCGACCAAATTTTCCACTGCCTGCCACTGCCGACTGGTTGCCGTGTGATTTTTGTTAACGATGTCGACTGCCACTGCCGAAGTCATGAAAGCCATTGAAGATTTCAAACGCGAAATGCGTGTCGAAATACGCTCAATGAATCAGAGCATAACATTTTGTTCTGACGCTTCTGATGATTTCAAAAATGCTCTATCTGAACTGAAAACTCTGACTGCAGAGGTCAAGAGGACAAAGGAGGAATGTGCTGCCTTAAGGCAGGAAAATAAGGACCTAACTGAGAGGCTAACTAAAGCTGAAGGGAGAATTGTTGAACTGGAGCAATACAGCCGGTTGAATAATGTGGAGATAAAGGGCTTGCCGCTCACCGCTAAAGACAGAGCGGCTGAAATAGCCTTGCAAATCGCACAAACCACCAGCATTCCTCTCGACCTTGCAGACATTGATATCGCGCACAGCGTTAAAACCAGAAACAACAAAGACATTAATCTCCTTGTAAGATTCACGACCCGTACGAAAAGGAACCAGTTTCTTGAGGCAGCAAAGAAAGCAAACCTGTCAAACACCGATATTGGTTTCACTGGTCCTGCTCAACGAATTTACGTCAATGAACATTTGACACCAGACAACAAACGCCTTCTTGGTGCCACTATTGCAAGGAAAGGGAAGTGTCCTGGAAGTTTGTGCGGACAAAAAACGGTAGCATACTCGCGCGAAAAACAGAGTCTTCTGGTATCGTTCGGATTAACAGTCATGACGATTTGCTAAAAATGACGTAAGGCGACGTCATTACTCATCACACTGATGTTGTTCTTGCTTTCTTGCCTCTGGAAAATGTATCGAGCACTGCATCTCTTTTCACACCTTCAGAATTTAATAAACATGTTAGCCTAGATGAAAATAACCAACTCATGTTAATACATTTTAATATGCAATCTGCTATGAACAAAGCTGACCAATTGACGCAATTTTTGGCAGGCTTAAGGATATCGTTTGATATCATCTGTTTAACCGAAACATGGTATCGTCATGACACCGATGTTCTGCGAATACCGGGGTATAACTCTTTTTATGTTAACCGTGCTACAAAACGTGGGGGAGGCGTTGCGCTGCTAGCGAAAAACACGTACGCCTGTGAACTGCTATCTGATCACTGCTTCTGTAATGGTGGTATCGAAGTGCTCACTGTGAAGTCCGCTCGCCAAACGTTTTCTGTTCTTTACCGGCCCCCCCCAGGGAAACTTAGCCACGTTTTTGACCGCTTTGAGCGCGAATTAATCTTTTTTAACACAGAAACCTTTATTTCCTGTATAGCGGGAGACTTCAACATAGATATTAATAGAGTAAGTCCTGCACAGCAAAAGCTTTCTGCGCTTCTCGGGGCGACTGGATTCCACAACGCTATCAGTAGTCCCACACGCATCGCTGCTACCTGTTCTTCGGCGCTAGACCTTATAGTAACAAACAGTCCCAGTACACTCTTTTCGGGCCGGATCGCAATAGATATCAGTGATCATTTACCTGTTTTCTTGCGCCTAGACAAACAAATCCGTACGAAGGCAAACGCACAGGCTCGACGGCAACTTATTTCCCAAAAAGGCTTGAGCAATTTAGGAGACGCATTGCTTTAGTGAACTGGGATCCCGTATACCGAGAAAATACAGCTTACGGCGCTTACCGCAAATTTCTGCAATTTTTTCTCTTATTGTACAATGACTGCTTCCCTGTGGTTGACATAACGCCATGCAAAAATGCTCGTAAGCCGTGGATGAACCGTCGCCTCACGCGACTCGTGAAAAAGAAACACAAGATGTTTGCACAGTTCATTAAAACGAGAGATGCGGACGCACTAGCGAGATTTAAATCATTGCGCAATCAGCTGAATAAAGAAATTAGGATAGCTAGGGCCGCTTATTATAACAACTTGTTTGATATCCAGCTTTCTAGAAATCCAAAAAAAAATGGAGGCGCTTAAACTTAGTTTTAAATAGAAACACACACAGCAGGAACATAACGAGCCTAATAATCGATGGTAAAGAGACCTCAGGCTCATGCCTTGCAAATGAATTTAATAAATTCTTTTCCGAAGTAGGTTATAGCCAATAAAATGCCGGAATCGCGAATTTCTTGAGTGACAAGATAGAGGCATCTCTCTTCTTAAGACCGACGGACGAAAGTGAAGTTTTTGCAATATGCCGAAAATTAAGACACCTGCAGTCTTGATGCACACAATATACAGAGCCGACCAGTTAAGTACATTCTTGACATAATTACGACATGCCTAACCTATATATACAACACCGCACATATTACAGCTCATTTCCCTACTGACATGCAGCTAGCCAGGGTAGCCGTGATATATAAAAAAGGTGATGCGAACAAGTTGGGAAACTATAGGCCAGTGTCTGTACTTCCGTACTTTTCTAAGGGTTTAGAACAACTGATTCGCATCCGTTTGAAACAATTCCTGCAAAAACATTCCGTAATAACCGACTGTCAGTATGGCTTTACACAAAATAGGTCCACGGAGCATGCGCTACTCGTCCAAAAGGAATACATTTTAAAAAATTTTGAGTCACAGCTTCTAACTCTCGGTGTTTTCGTTGATTTCAGTAAAGCCTTCGATTGCCTAAATCACGATATTCTTTTTGCAAAACTAGAGAACTATGGCATACGCGGACATGCCCTCAGCCTAATCAAATCTTATCTGAATTCACGGTCTCAGTATGTGGTGATTAATCATTCCTCTTCACAGATTCTAGGAATTTCGAATGGCGTCCCTCAAGGCAGCATTTTAGGGCCACTCCTGTTCAATATATATATATATAAATGACATCCCTAATATCAGTAACCATGCAAAATACATTATATATGCAGATGACACCAGCCTATTTTTTTCTTCCAATGACACACAAAGCTTAGCAGACACCGCGAACCGCACGCTCTTATCGCTTGCCACATGGTCATCAGCCAACTCATTAAAAATAAACGAAGAAAAACTAAAGCAGTACTCTTCCTTCGTAAAGGAAAACAAGTACTTTGCCGCCCCTCGTTATACCTCAATGGCAGTGAAATCGAGTACGTGGACACATTCAAATCATTAGGTGTAACGTTTAGCAGTACGATGACATGGGATGCCCATGTTAATAATATTGTGTTAACGCTTTCTAGAATTGTCGGAATCACTTCACGTAACAGGCATATTCTACCTATCAAAACTAAAATTACTTTATATTATGCATTTTTTTATTCGCACCTTAGCTATTGCCTCCTTGTCTGGGGCCATACAACGGTATCTAATGTCATTAAACTGCAAACATTACAAAAGAAAATGCTTCGCGCAATTGTCAACGGGACGTATGATTCGCCTACTAGACACATTTACCTACATTATAATATTATACCTTTCAACAAATTATTTGACTACAGATTTGCATGTCTCTATAAATCAAGGATAAAAAAGGGTGATTCATTTTTTTTTGAAATTGTTCCTATTACATGTCGCCACTCATCATACGACATCAGACTGCAGAGTAGGTTTGCATTACCAAAGTGCAGAACTAACTATGTATTTTGTATGTTGAGATTTATTGTGCCAAAGTTCCTAAATACCCCTTTGAGTGACCAAGTGAATATTATGTCTTTTTCTTCCATTCGTAAAAGCTTTATTCAGTAATCTATGCTACAGTGATGTCAATTGTGTTTGAACGTACTGTGCCACTCTGTGTTATAGCCTCACGGTCTTCTGCGTCTATTATTGCTGCCAGTTGTGAGATATGTTCTGTCAACCTTGTTCTGTAGATGCACTTGTATTCATTTTTTTACCAGTGGTTGTTTTTACCTTGTGCCTACTGCTGACTTGTAGGGGTGGTGAGGCCCATCAAGCGGTGCATAATTCACTGCTTTTTCTCACCATCCCCAGTTTGCATGTACAAACTCAAATAAAGATTGATTGAAGTAGATTCGAATAAATCTTTGCATGGGTAGCGCCCCAATGAAATGTCATTATTGGCCCAAATATTGGGGCTTGTTTCCTCCAATATTGGGCTGATGGCGGTCCATTGAAGGCGTGCTACTTGGATTATCCTTCTGAGGGATACTTCTTCCAGTCTAGTTAAATTTTGAGGGAGGACATAAGTGCATCTCAAGTTGAGGGCACGTGCACTTTTTCTGAAGAGAGGATGCTACGATGAGAACAACTGTGCGGGCTCCAAAACATAGCTTGATGGAAGGTGCGTTAGTGTTTGAAGTTTGCAGTGTGATGTTACCTCCTTTCCTCTGCTGAGCGTTTTGAGCATTACCTTGTGTCTAGCGTATCTGGAAGCGTATAGTTTTCTTATTAAGTGCATTGATCTTCTGGGTTACACGTATGTCTTTGTCACTCTGTTTTATGGCAGCTAAGAAGTGTGTATAGATCATGGGCGATTCCTCTGCCCGAGGGATGCGCACGACAAACACACAGTGGGCCATATGATAAAATCTTTAATATCACAGGGATCGGGGATCGTCGAAGTCGGTGTCGTCGTCCGGGTGGCTGCGGGTCGTTGAGAGCGCCGGAACGAAGAGCCAGGGACCAAGGAGCCAGAGACCAAGAGAGCCAGAGACCAAGAGAGCCAGAGACCAAGAGAGGGCGATACGGCGGCGCGTGCCTTCTGTTATAGCCCCCTCGCGCGGGACCGGTTATCCCCGAACAAGCGGGGAAAGAGAAACGGGCCGCGCGCAGGGAGCATCGGGAAGTGGCGCGGCCTTCGAATGCGCGGCGCGCCACGAGCCCTACATCTCCCCCCCCCCCCTCAGCGTCCGACCCGCGCTCCGCCAACAGCCGGGCCATGTCCATGTCCGAGCCCGGGTCGGCGTAATATATGAAGCCTTGTCGCCAGGCTCTGGCGGGATGCCATGACATCTCAGCTGGTCCGTGGGACGGGAGAAGCAGCAGGCATGGCGGGACTGTTCGGGCTGGTCCCTCTCCGGCAGCGGCCACATCCTCGGGGTCACAGCGTAGCTGGGCTCAGCCACGGATACGCCTGGCAGCGGCCCTGAGCTGCTGCTCTACATTGTTGACCCCTTTCCACATGGCGCCGTGCTGGATGCACATTACAGCAGGCGTTTCCGCCCCAGGCACACCTGGCTTCCTGAGGACCGTACTCCAGGCCTGGGCAGCGGGCTCCAACGCAGACTTGTTGAAGACAGCCAGCATGGCCGCGCTGGTCACAATGATGGGCCACAAACCACTACAAACTAGGGGGGCACCCCCTGTTTAAGTGGCCCCTCCTTGAACCATGCGCTGGGTGCGGTTTCCCGCCCCAGCGACGGTGGTTCATCTGGCTGCTGCAAAATCTTATCAGAATGCATTCTGAAAGAAGCAAAGACGTTAGACAAAGTAGTGCACTACCTTGGCCTTAGGTTATAGCGTCGGTTGCGAACCGGGTTGCTACCTGTACGCCTTACTTTGGGGGAGATCGCTGCATCGCTTTGAGCTTCCTCCGCTTCAAGTTATCGTCCTTGCGAAGGTGGTAAGCTTTCAAGTCTGCGACGTGCACCGGACCAGCGGTTTCGCCGCTCGCCAGCAACCGCAGCTAGTAGGTGAGTGGCGTAGTCCGTGCCGTAACTTCGAACGGTCCAACCCACTTGTGCGCTAGCGACGCGGCGAAACCACGCGCTGCGTTACTAAGCGGGTGCGTTATTTTCAGTACCAAGTCGCCCGTGTTGAAAACGACTTGACGACGACCTTTGTTGTACTGATCCGCTTGCTCCATGCGCGCGACATCGAGGTTTTCACGAGCCGCGCGCTGCGCTGCCTCAAGGCGCTCGCGGAGCTTTGCCGCGTACTGTGTAAGCGGAGGGGGCGCGGGCCCCGCCGCGTCAAGTAGGGCGTTCTCTAGCGGAAAAGCGATCTCTTTCCCAAAATTCAAGTAAGCAGGTGTCATACCTACCGACCTGTTCACGGTTGTTCTAGTGGCGAAAGCCAGTTCGGACAGCCGTGCGTCCCAATCTCTGTGCTGCTCGGTCGTCGCGACCAGCATACTCTTAACATTCCGATTCACTCTCTCGGTTATGTTGCTCTGAGCGTGGTAGGGACTCGTTTTCCTGTGGCGGATTTGAAGCGCCCGACAGGGATCAACAAAGACTTTGCTTGTGAAATACGAAGCATTGTCTGTAATCAGGTCGGAAGGGAAACTGAAACGAGTGAATGTCTCCAACAGTTTCTCCCAAATCCGTTCTGACACAAGCTTCCTAAGGGGGAAAACCTCAACCCACTTGAAATAGTGGTCCGTTATTACCAGGATATATTGGTGTCCGCGCGCGGAGCGAGGGAGGGGTCCCATGATATCGCACGCCACCACTTGCCACGGATAGTTGCTAACTACCGGCTTCATCATGCCAGCGGGTTTTCTCGCCCGAGGCTTGGCAACCTGGCAAACAGGACATGTACGGGCGTAACCCAGCACATCCTTTCTCATACCTGGCCAGGTCGCGACACGGCATAACTTGTCATAAGTCTTACTGCCGCTGCCATGGCCTGCCAGCGCTGAGTCATGGAAGTACTGGAGGAATCGTTTCCGCAACTTCCTCGGGACCACGACTCGGAAGGGGGATGCAATCACCTCTTCCTGGTCAAGTTGGGGGATGTAGCGGAGCAGTAAGCCGTCATCGCCCAGCAGATACGCGTCGTACTTGCCGCCCTCAGCGTTCCCGGTGCAAGCTGCACTACTCGCAAGCTCTGTCAGCACCCGCTGGCATAGACCGTCTGCTTTCTGGGCCTCAATTAGCTCTTCCCTACTGACCGCTACTCCCTATGACAGATTTCTCTCTGCCTCGCTTCTTGGCAGGCGAGTAGTCGCCGCCACCAGCTGCTGCGCCTTCTCTCTGTCGCAGCACCGCGCGGCAACTCTGTCCGCCTCCTTTCTCTATTTAACTACGCAGGGCGCGACACTCGCGTCCGCCCTCTCCTCCTCTCCACTAGCGGCGACGCCGCTTTCAGCAAAGCTGGTCTGAGCCTCTTCTGCGCTTCTGCCAGCCTTCAACGGTGCGCGCGATAACGCATCGGCCACCTTATTCATGCTGCCCCGGCGGTACTCAATGGCGTACGCGTAACGTTGCAACGTCAGCGCCCATCTCGCGAGTCTGCCTGCGGGGTTTTTCAGCCTCTTTAACCACGAAAGTGCCTGGTGGTCTGTCTGCACGGTGAAAACCACTCCGTCTAGGTACATGTCGAACTTTGACAATGCGAACATTATCGCCAGGCATTCCTTTTCGGTCACGGAGTGTTTCCGCTCCGCCGATGTGAGCGTGCGGCAAGCGAACGCGACAGGGCGCAGCTTGCCCTCGTGTTCCTGCAACAAAACAGCTCCTACACCGGCATCACTAGCATCTGTCTGCAAGACAAACGGCTTGTTCAGGTCGGGTAGGCGCAAACTAGCTGTGTTCGCTATCGCGCGAGCCAAGGCAACATAAGCGTCGTTCTGTTCCTTGCCCCAGACCCACTTCGAGCCTTTCCGCAACAGCTGGTTCAACAGCCTAGCGAGCTCTGAACAACTAGGGATGAATTGTCTGTAGAAGGCAACCATTCCCAAAAACCTCTGCAAGCTTTTCACGTCCGTCGGGCAGGGGTAGT
The DNA here is from genome assembly GCF_055883805.1 of Amblyomma maculatum. Classification (NCBI taxonomy): domain Eukaryota; kingdom Metazoa; phylum Arthropoda; class Arachnida; order Ixodida; family Ixodidae; genus Amblyomma; species Amblyomma maculatum. The sequence continues at coordinate 130,609,768 of NC_139354.1, forward strand.
TCAGAATTGCCTGCAGTTTGTCATCGTTCGGTCTCAAAGTGCCATCATCAACCACAAATCCCAAGAGGTTCACTCTCTTTGATGCCAACTGCACTTTCTTTGGGTTGACCGTTATACCCGCACGTCTCATTCTATCAAGAACGGAATTCAGGTGAATGAGATGCTCTTCGAACGACCGTGAGAATATCACGACGTCGTCGAGGTACGCCATCGCGTAGTTGAACCTTGCATCGCCCAGCACGATGTCCATCAATCGCATGAACGTGCTCGGTGCATTAGAGAAACCAAACGTGAGTCGAGTAAATTCGAAGAGCCCGCGGTGACAGGTGAATACGGTTTTATGAATGTCACCTTCCGCCACCTCAATCTGCAGGTAGCCTCTGCTTGCATCCAGGACTGTGAAGAACCTTGCGTTCCCTAACGCGTAAATCACAGCCTCGATCGACTGGAAAGGGTACGCAACCGTAGGCGTCAGTGAGTTGAGCTTTCGATAATCAACACACAGCCTGACCGAACCATCTTTCTTTGGCGCTAGAACCACTGGGGACGCCCAGGGGCTTTGTGAGGGTCTCACCGCGCCGGTATCTATCATCTCGTCAAGGGCGCTGTCGAGAAGCTTATGCGCGCTTAACGGCCGCGGGTTACATCTGAAAGGACGCGCATCACCCGTTTCGATCTCGTGCTGAAGCAAGTCGGTTCTGCCTGGTTTCTCTGTGAAGCAATCCGAAAACGGGAGTAAAGTTTCTACGAGCCTTCGGCGCTGACTACCGGTTCCTGAGAAGGACGCGATAATTGCTTCTAATGGGCTACCATTCAGTGTCGCGGGGGAGCCGTCCGCCACAAAGGCGTGGACGCTCGCTCGCTGAGCGACGCATTCCTGTTTGGGCGCGCTAACCAAGGGGATGAGAGGGGTGAAGGGGCTGTAGCGATAGCCGTTCTCCCCCATGTCAAGCACAATGCCTTCGCTCGAAAGAAAATCTCTTCCCAGAATACCTGGTATGGCTAAGCCGGGCAGATAGACGAAGCGATGCCTCCGCTTCCTGCAGTCAAAACGCAGGACCAGACGTACCGCTCCTGCTGCTTTTGTCGTCCCTGCTGCTAAGCTCAAAGGGGTTTCTGCTGGCCTGACACGGATGTTACATCTACGGCAGGCCTCGAAAACATCATCACCGACCAATGACAGAGTTGAGCCCGTGTCAACGAGTTCCGAGTAGCTTTGACCAACTAACCGCACTAGCATTAAAGGGCTCGAGCGCGACAACATTCCTTGCGCTCTACAGGCGAGGGGGACAAAAGCCTCTGCGCCCCCGGGGCGGTCGCCCGGTGACGCGGCGTGGGAGTACATTTCCCATTTTCCGCCGTGGTTGCCACGAAATTCTCCCGCCGACGGCGACAGGCTGGTGTCACCAATTATGGCCGCCGGCGGTCCGCGTTTCCCTGCGTACGCCTTGCTTGACACCCTCGTGCCACGTGGCCCGGCTGGTTGCAATTCCAGCAAAGCCGATCGTTCACCTGCCGCGCGGTCGGGGGATGCCGCGTTCCACGAAGCAGTTGGGGACGTATTTCCCCCCTCTCTGCGCCTATGCGGACGTCGCTGGTGAGCCCAGCTCGACGCCGCTTCTCGAACGCGTACGGGTCAAGAGCGCGAGGAATATCGGAGCCTTCCGCTGGCCTTTCCTGCCCAACCGTAATTACGTCTGCGCCCCTGGCGCGCGGCGCGGAGTCTTGGCCTCCGGCCCAGGCGCATCGCGGCTCTAGCGATTCGGTTGGCCTGGGGGGTGGCTGGTAGCACAATTCAGCGAGTAAATCCGCCTGTACTACCTTCGCTTCCTGTGCTAGGGCCTCGAGGTTTGCAAAACGACGTCCCCGCAAATACGGCTTGAAACGCGGATGGCATTGCCTCATCACGCGCGCAACCTGTTCAAGATCGGTTGCCGTGGGATCTGCCGTCTTGTAGAGCTCCTGCATTGCGCTACATACTCGAGGAGGCTCTCCTCTGGGTGTTGTGTGCGCAACGCTAGCTCCTCAAGCATCCGGCGTTCGTAATCGGGCGGCAAGAACTCGGCGCGGAAGCGATCTGTGAAGTCTGCCATCGACTGGAAGGCCGGCTGGCAGCGTCTCCACCGTGCCGCGCTCTCAAAAAGTGCCACGGGGATTACCTGCGCTAGCACCACGTCGTCTAGGGAACCCAGTGCCGTCTGATAATCCTCGAGCTCTTGCAAGAACTCGTGGACTGACTTCACGTCCGTGTAGCCGGAAAAGGATGGAACCTCTACATTTATCCGCTTACGCGAGACTGTCGCAGCAGCTGTGGCTTGGTTGGCGCTAGCCACCGAACCGAGCAGACGGGTGAACACCGACAACACTTCGTTCATCTGCCTCATCAGGGCGGCCGCATCGGTAACCTGCGCAGACTCTACCGCATCCCTCACCTCACTTCCGGACGCACTGGCGTCCGAAGCGGCGGCCCTATCTGGCACGTCTTTTCTCGGAGGCATTGCACTCAAATAAGGCCGGCCGGGTGCCGCAGAACTGCTGCACGCAACGACTACCAACTAACCCGCGTCAGGAGGCTAGTCACAAAGGCTAAACGCTTCATAAAACTAACATATGCACAAAAAAAATTAAAACACAAACCGCGCGACACTAGAAAACACACATTACCCAAAACAAAATTAAAACACTGTACAAACACTACTATACTACACTCCGCGTCATCTGCACACACGATAGCCCTAAACTCAAAATGGCGTCGCGCCTAACATACAAAGGACCGGCCCGTCGTGTTGCCGTACGCTGCCACGTTGGCAGAGAAATCGTCCACATGGATGCTAATTCAGCCCCACGTTGGGCGCCAGTTGTGGGCGATTCCTCTGCCCGAGGGATGCGCACGACAAACACACAGTGGGCTGTATGATAAACATCTTTAATCTCACAGGGATCGGGGATCGTCGAAGTCGGTGTCGTCGTCCGGGTGTCTGCGGGTCGTTGAGAGCGCCGAAACGAAGAGCCAGGGACCAAGGAGCCAGAGACCAAGAGAGGCGAGACGGCGGCGCGTGCCTTCTTTTATAGCCCCCTCGCGCGGGGCCGGTTATCCCCGAACAAGCAGGGAAAGGGAAACGGGCCGCGCGCAGGGAGCATCGGGAAGTGGCGCGGCCTTCGAATGCGCGGCGCGCCACGAGCCCTACAAGATGTGGGCTTGTGTCATGGACACCGTTTTATTTATGGCCTTCATAGCATTGCGGGTTTCTTAGTTTCATCATAAGCGAGTCCGGATGTTCTATTTGGTATTCATTATGTACGTACGTCTTGCTCTTCGCGCGTCGCCTGGTAGCTGCTGTTCTGCCGCATTTTCTATAATCGACGCGTCTGTATATCCCGGTCTCTTTATCGCCATCAACATTCGTCTCCTGCATAGCCATCACTACTATGTCGCGCACCGTTAAATGTCGATAGAGATGACCTTGCTTTTTCTTTCCTTCTTTCTTTCAACAAACGCTCAAAGAATCTATAACAACAAAATAGGAGAGGACCGGCTTGTAGTTGGTCGGTTTATGGTGTTTAACTTCCAAAAACTACTCGGGTCATGGAACGGCGCCACAGTGGAGGGCTCTGGAATGTTAAACCAACTGGGATTCTTTAGCCTTCCCTGACATCGTACTGCACACCGGTGCCTACTTTCCACCTTCATCGAAAGCGGCCGCACGACCGGGATTCGATCCGCATCGTTGTACACAGTAGTCGAGCACTTTAATCCCTTCATCACCAATGCGGGGCATGGGACGGGAATTCTTCGACAGACATCGTGCACGTCAACGCAGCCATCAAATAACATTGCCGAGATTTTTCCATCGTATACAGCAGACACTCAAGTTTAATCCTACGTTTCTGAGGTGATATCACGCCTGGCTAGTGAAATAAAAGAGTGCAAAAAACTGGATGCAAGTTAGGCAGAAGTCTAGAAGGCAGCTAAAAGTTTAAACACTGTTCAATCATACGCAACAGATTGGTTTAGCATGGGTTTTTACATAAGCCTAAAGCATAAAATTACCCTTTTTCGAAATTGACCTTTAGCGTACCTTATGAGGTGAACGCCTGCATCCTATAAGTCGACGCACATGGTGTTAACTCCTGAAAGTGATCAAATAGATAAATTACTATTGGCCACAGCATACGGATCCATAGAGCTGCGAATGGTGAACACAAATGTTTTTGAAGTACTGCCTGGACGGATACACACCTTGATTAACTACATAGTTGGTCGCTATCAGACATGTGGTATAAAAATATGATCGATTGTTTCAAACATTTATATGGTGTGAATTATGGCGACTGGGATTGTGTGATGGCCTTGCTTCAGACTGACTTCAAAAAGCGTTTGATTGAGTTGTTCATGAAATTTTGTTTTCGAGTCTGGATTGTGTGAATGCTGGTTCAGTTATCATCAAGGGCGTGGTCCTAGAGTATAGAAACTGTGTAACACAATTGATGGTAAAAGGAAGTATGGGGACACCCATTAGCGTCAGCGATCTGTACGGCTGGGCTCTCCCCTCGGGCCTCTCCACTTTTATATTTGCGGTGGCACTTTTTCACATACATAAATAAAAATGGCAATGTAAATGGCATAGTTAGAGATAACTGAGTTGAAGCTACTGGCGTGTGAAGACGATGTTGCTGTATTTAGGGTTAACAGGTACAGCATCACTGAGGCTGACAAGTTTTTCATGCTGACGGCTTGAAAACCTAGCCCAGTGCAGCTTTCGCTACAAAATAGTGACAAATAAGCAATGAATAATGAGATATAATTTTACCAATTTGCTATACTACTGCGTCAATATTAATGGCTTCTTCTCTTCTTCGCGCTTCTTCTTGCTCCCACACCATACAGGCTCGCACAAACGGGGCAATAGTAACACCAATAAAAATGGGGATCCTGAAGGAATCATCACAGTATTTACAGCAGTATTTCGACTGTTTATGATGCGCCAGTGGAACAGTTGTATTGCGTCGTTAATTGATGACACCCTTGCCGAAAGCGTTAACTTTTCCCCAACCATTCACTATCCATATATTTCCATCACTCTCTTTTTAAATCTCAAGTTTCTCCATTTTAGCGCAGTGCGGGTCGGGTGATCACGAAAGAAATGTAACAAACACTGCGACGTTTCTTTCTGACAAGACCATTTTCCTTTTTTTTTATTGTTAGTTTTGGGGTACGCCTCGTCGGACATTAGAGACAGTGTCAAAGGGACGTTGCAGATTTCTTATTACATCCCATGTGAATACTTCAAGGAGCCCTGGCATTGAAGTTATGTGTATGATGCGTTATGAAATGAGCATAACCCAGACGTTTTGAATAAATTCAGTCATTGTGTCCTGCGAACATATAAATTGTTTCTGCGCCTAGGTTGTAGGTGTCTGCGACAGAGCTAGAACTTCTAATGCATGCGAATAATGTGCATTGTAGTTCGTCAAAGACAGAGTATTTCCGCTACTCTTGTGGAGCACAAAATGTAGGAGTAAATCTTCACGATTGGAATAAATTAAGAAAGGGAGTCTGCTTCTGGGAGCGTCGAATTCAGACAACTCTAGTCATGTTAATAACACGACTAGTGCAGAAAGCTTTGAAATAATCATTCATAATATCGTTACGTGGTGACCAGCCAAGAGACGGCACAACGTGGTGACAGGATGAACGCTGATTTAATGTCTGGCCTAGCACGAGGGCTCCTCCCGCTCCCCTGGCGATCTTCTTCTTCGCAACACTTCCAAGGGCCATCGAGCGATCGTCCCGATCATTTCGTTAAGTCGATGGTGTTGTGATGGTATAGATGTTGAAGAAAAGAAGGGCTAGGGCGAAGCTGCTCGGCGATGTTCCAGGGCTCTTGGTGAATGGTCCCGGCTTACAGATGGCTTCGATGCTGCAATGCGAGGGTGGAGATGACGTACACCGCACCTCCAAACCAAAATGTTACGTGGTGACAAAGAGACGATACAACATGGTGACAGGATGAACAATGATTTAATATCTGGCCTAGCACGAGGGCTCCTCTCGCGTCACTGCCGATCTTCTTCCATGCAATAATGTGCTACAAAAAGAAACACGACCTGTGGTAGAATAAAGTGGAAAAGTAAACAAATTTTATAATTGCAAGGGTGGTGCTCTTCCACGCTTTGTATGGGCTGCTGATTATATTTTGTTTTAAGCAGCGGACTTTGGTTTAAAGTAACTTCTGTATCACGTTTAAAACAATTTATGGTGGCCTTCGGTTCCTAAACGTTAGGAACTTGAATGCAACACTCAAAAGGTGCCCGAAAACGCAACTGATGCGGATCATCATCATCATCATCATCATTTCACGAGATCGGCACATTTTGGACAGTAAAAGCGCAGCGCATGACTCCTAGAAGGTGACGCCACATCAAGCACGATGATTGTAGAGCGCAGCTGCTAGGTGCTTATCCTGGCAAGAGCAGCGTCGCGTAGGACATAACCCTCGGCCAATAAACGTTTGGCCCTATCCTCCTTTAATTTAGGTAGTATTTGGGATAAACATATTGCTGCCTCCAGCACACGGCCATGGTGATTCAGGAACAGGCGTCATCAGGGCCTCATAGATTCTAGCGAAGTTAAGCAAAGCGATGGCCCACGCAGGAAAAGACCGAAACTTTGTGGACTGGGAGACCAGATACTATGAGCTGCCTACGTACATGTGCACTGACACCCCTCTCTCATTGCAAGCAGTAACCTAATTCCAAACTGACACATAGTGCAGATAACAGGTTTATAATCAATTTTCGCAGCCTGCACCTCTGCCGACGCCGGATGTCGACATTAGTGACTGACTCAGGCACGACCAACACTGGTGCTAATGAAGGCAGAATACTTGTCCTATTGACCCCTTACCAAAATTTCACGGTACACCTAAGGAGAACTTTAGAACGCTTAAAGCGAAGCTGTGGCTCTTAAAGGGAGAACCGGGCAGTAGCAGAAAAGGCGGAGGAAGACTTGTATGTTTGAACAAAGTGGAGGACAGAACCCGGTGTTAGTGCACTCTTTTAGTAGACATCTGGCATGTTGGAGTTGGCGGGTCACATGAACTGCAGGCGTAGATTGCTACCTGAGCGTTCCGCTGTCGGATAGGAATGAGACATCGGAATGAAAACCGGGGCCCCTGCATAATTATTTAGACACACAAGCCAGTTCGACTCAAGGGCGTGCAAGCCCGTTGTTGACACCGGTGATTTATATCTACGTCACTTGGTATTTCGTGCTTAATATGACGTCTGAATCACAGGAGTTAAATTAATAGAGCACTAATTTATCTAATAAAAATTCATGAACATCAACGTGAAGCAATAGAGGGATCTGCCGGTGAGCGTTCTAAAGGCGAATTCCGGCAATTTTTTGACCATATTTACTTAACAGCTCGTTTATATTGCTAGAGGCTTGCTCATCACAGTACGTTATTTCATTTTATTACAACACGCAAGAATTATTTTCAAATGAGCACAAAACTTCAATAAAAATTGAAACTCCCGCGCGGGGCCCGGAGCGCACTACTTTGTGTGACCTCACCTGAAGATGGCAGAGTCCTGCAGCCGAGCTGCAAGCACCATGTGGAACACACTATTTGATGACTGTGAGTCCTCCTTGAAGTACTCGGGCAGTGACATCCAGGACTCGGCATTCAGTTGCAATAAAAAAAATACATAATCAGTACTCGGCATGCACACCCAGTATGGGCAGAACGAGCGAGCGATCTTAAAAGCGGCTAAGCTGCTGCTATGTGAAGCATTCGCTATATTCTTTAAGCCCTTTATGCAGTCACACAACCTGATGAAACTCTACGGCATATATAAGCGTGCCAAGTATTATACTGGTTTACTACCAGTCCCATTCTTGACTCAACACCCATCCAAAACTCTGCTTCACCGCAAGTGAGAATATTGTTCAACAGTAGAAATACCCTTACGACCAGAAACATTTAGTCAATTTCCCACTGACTGACGTTTATAACCAACCTGTTGTTCACGACTATCCGTTATGAAGTTCAGCGGATGCGTCGGAGTTTGTACTGAAGGTTTCAGTCCACGCCCGGGTGCGAAAAGCGGACAATTGCTGTCAGTTTTTACTACGTACAGTTTGGACACTAAAGCAAGGTGCCAGAACAGCACGTAAAATAATCAGTGTCTAGTGTGACGTCTGACAGCGCTTTTTTACAACCTACGAGTATTGCCCGACGGCGAAGCATGCTATAAACAGCCCGGCCCGCCCCATCATCGCAGGGTTGTTTGCTCGGGGTAATAATTAGAGGTACGTCGAAACATTTCTCACCCAAGCATCATCACAAAAGAAGTCAACAAATTAGCAACAATTGCCGCACCGGATGCTGCGAGTTTACCGGAACGGGGCTGTCCAAGAGAGTATCGGACGACAGCACTCTGATCGTGCGCCCTGTTCGTGGCTACGCTTATTTAACATCGATACCACAACGAACTGCGCTTTACAATTTAGAAGTGCTGTAGTAAATAATGTATCTGCGGAACTGCCTCACCCTGAATCCAACTGTCTTACGGCCAAATAAATCTTCAATTTCGACGACACCTTAGCAGCGGAGTTATTGAACGATACCGGATGGGCTTCACCACGCTGGCGCTGCCACGGGACTACGAGCACATATTTGCTTGTATTGCATTTATTGCCCTGATCAGAAAGTTGTTGCGGATGTTCAATGCTCAGCATATGTTTTGACATTCTTTTATCTAAGCGCGTATAAAGATCGCGATTGATTTTCGCATTGTTTCCTGACGGTTGCGTCACGAGTGCGCTATGTCGGCCCAGGTAGACTGCGGCTGTAAAGTAAGGTCAAAGTGCAAGACACCCCTACGCCTCATTAGCAGAGTAACCTCTCTCCAGTGGGGTATAAAGGAGAAGGATACCCGGCATCTATTTATATCCCTTCTCAACTTCCGCATCATGTATGGTTACAATTAAAAACATTCTCCTAAGAAGACGTATAATGGTGAGGCTACCCAAAAGTAATAGAAAATAATATGCCTCTGTCCGTGCCGCCAGGTATAACGGGATTAATCACAAGGCAGTCTGAAAACCTTGAAAAGCTTAAATGAGAAGCCATCTTTATTGTCACGGGTCTGCCGAAGCACGCACCTTTCAAAGAGCTGTACGCGCACAGCGGCATGAACCTGATTGTGGAGATTGCTGAACAGGCAAATCTCGCTTAAAGGATCGTCTAGGGTGTACCCCAGCTGGCCGGTACATCCTGGAGGAACTTCAGTTGCACCAAACAAAGAAGTTCGCCCTTCAAATGATTATGTGTATCCGCCTTGGGCCCCGGCAGAGTCATTGACAGATGGAAGGCCATTGCCATGAACTATGGCTCCTTGCTGTGGAACTGGAGCGACGCAAACGATTCTCTAAGGCGCATAGCCGCAGCGTAGTGACAAACAACGGCTACTACCAAATATAATATCTACTGACATGGCAGAGACAACGCTTCCCCCAACCGATGCCAATAACAGCGACACAGATGTTCCCAGGTATATGCGGGAGGGAGCGTTGGGTCGATGCCACCGATCATGTCGTGAATACATCCCCACAGCCCTTTGTCGATGACGTCGATACTGTGGAAGTAGACCTTGCAGCCCTTTCAAAAACTGCGCGGTGTGTTCTTCAAACCTTTCCAAAATATGACTCCAAGCACAGACTCTATCTCTTTAAGGAAGCATCTCACGCTTATGAAGTGTGCAGACGAAAGACCTCGAGTCCAGCAGCACACCCTAAAATAACCGGTGAAATATTATCTACATTTGATTCTCTCAATCTTAACCTTTTAAGCGCTGAACTATGAAGGAGTAGTAAAAAAACCGAAATTGGTGTTGATAATTTGCATTGGTCTTCTAAATTAACTATGATAAAAAATACAGCCGCATTCACAAAAATTTAGTGTGTTTAATCGCATGTTCCATTTTTGGAACATTGCCGTTCCTCATATAAAAACACAAAATTTATCTTGAATAACCTTTATTGACTGTTAAATGGGGTTTCTCTTATGTTAACACTTCACAAGCCATGGTATGCTGCAAAACATTTCGTGTGCAGGCGTTTTTTGCACTGCTGACAATGGTTCGTCGTGTTTTTCTTGCACTCTGCACACCTCCCCTGAGTTGCTGAGATGATGTAGTGGCCATCAGTTTTCCTATCCTTGCGTCTCGGATGAACCCGAGGTCCAGGTCGCACAGTGATTCTCTCCTTGAGGTGCAACAAGGACATGGCAACGTCCCGCCGAAAAGCTATATACCTCATGGCGGCATCAGTTTCTTTTTGAAGCTCGCAGTGAAGGAGCCATCCTGCGACGAAGCCATGTTCAAACCATTGCTTAAAAGGTTCTACCCCAATTTTTTGCTTCGAAGTCTTCGGCGATAACTGCCGAGGAGGCGGTCGAGAACGTCTTCTCCCTCCATGCCCTCAATGTATTTTTTGATCAAATATGGTTGCGGAATGTCTACATTTTTGTTTGCGCGTCGTGAGAACCGTTTCGCAGTTCCAAGAGGCTCATGGCCGAGGTGGTTTGAAGAAACTGCGACGACTGCATTGTCGTTCCACCTGCATGTGTAGACCACCCCGTCACATTTGTTGTGGAAAGAATCTCTTTCTTCTCTTCCGACATCTTTCAAGCTCTTCAGTGGACAACCACCGGTTCTTGTATCTCGTACAGTCCCCGTCGCTCGAACCCCCTGATCAGTCAGTTTCACCAGGTGACCGTGCGAAGTAAAAAAGTTGTCAATGTAGACTTCGTGCTGTTCAGGAGCGGGCAGGACAGATACCATATTGCTAACAACCCTCAGCCAAAGAGGTGCCTTCTCGTCCTTTCAATTTCTCCCACAGTATAATTCCATTGCATAGGGGTACCCATTCGAAGAGAACATCATCCATATCTTATATCCAAATCGAATAGGTTTGCCGCGAATGAACATTTTACATGAGTGGTGGCCATAATAGGGCACCATTGACACGTCGATGCTGAGGCTTTTGTGGAACACTCCAAACTGGCGAAAACATTTCGAGATTTCGTCGTAAAATGGCTGAATCTTGCCCATCTTGTCGCCTGCTTTCAACCGAGTGTTGTCCACTGCATGAAAAAACCTTTTCAGCTGCCGGAACTTATTGCGGGCCATCACTGTTGCAACTAAAGGCACACGAATGTCTTCTGAGGTGCTCCAATATGAGTCCTCAGATGGAACGGAGTGATATCCGCTCAAAAGTAAAAGACCGAAAAACTGACCTAAGTCTGCTCCTGTGACGTCCACCTCCTCCCCCTTTTGGAGCCCGTACCTTGCAGTCAGTTCAGCCAGTGAACCAAGATATTCTGGAGAAATAATTTTGCTGAACATCATAAATGTGCTCATGTCCGCTAGCTCGGGAAATGCCTCCAGCAAAAAAGGAGGGTTCTATCCGGCAAGTGTTTCGTCAAACGTAGCACGGTCACTCCATATTGCGCTAAATCAGCGCTTAGGCGTATTTGTTTTTCCAGCCTTGTTTGATGATTTGCGCCCCTTTCCAGCAGTCGGCTGCCTCTGTGCTGGTTTTTTTCGTCGTGGCTGAGGACTCGGACATGCAGTAGGCGAATCAACGTCTTCATCACAGCACTGCATAACTTCAACCTGTCCGCAGACATCATCGGGAACAACTTCAGAAAAGTCATTTTTGTTCACGTGCTTTTCGTCAGTAATATTGCCATCTTCATCTGCCAGCAATTGGCATACAGACGCTCCTTCGCGATCGTCATCGGGAAGGCTGAAGAAAAGGTCAATTACAGCCTCCCGTGTGAGGAAGCGTTGTGATGACCTACAACGAGAGTTATTGCGTTGAAAAGTAGTACTACAATATAAAACTAGCCACGAAGTCGTTTTCTACTTACATTGAGAAGGATTGATGCGGCTATGCGCTGCAGATGAACGCTGCTTCTTCCACGTGCCAAGCAAACACGAAATGTCCAAACAATGACAAGGAAAGATAGCGTTCACATTGGTGCCAAACTACACCTAGAGGGCGCTATCAACATGCCGAAAAAGGCGAAAAACACAGCGAAATGCATGCGTCACTCTACGCTGCTTTTGACACCGTAAAACGCCAACGTTCCAAAAATGGAACACTTGCAGAAAACTCTCAAAACTGAATACTAGATTGTCTTTATTATTTTTTTTTTGCCCAGTAGTAAGTAACCATATGTCGATATTTCAGTTCTGCTTTGCTCTTTGCAATGTTACATTTTTCCTGCAAAATAATGCAACAAACGTATGGTGCTTATGGAACGCAAAATATGCCTTTTTGTGAGTATTTGTACAATGGTTTTACAATCCACGGTGCCTGCGGAGAGAGCGTAAAGTGGATATACAGATTTCGGTACAAGGAAATCAAGTTCCCCAGGTATCGCAGATCCGTATATTAGGTCTCCTTCTCCAAGTTAACGGCTACAACGGAGAAACTATTAAAAAGCTTGAGCGGCATGTATCTCAAACAGTTAGCCTCATCCGCCGAGTTTCGAGTAAAGGCAGAGGACTAAAGGAAAAAAATCTTCTGCTCGTAATCCAGGCATTTATCATTAGTCGAATCAGCTATTCTACGCCATACTTACCCCTTAAGGCAGAAGAACGACAGAAATTAGAGAGCCTCATCCGCACAAGTATTAAAAGAGCCCTTGGACTCCCGCGCTGTACTTCCACCGCTAGCCTCCTGCAACTGGGCATCCATAACACATGGGATGAAATCGCGGAAGCGGTACGCACTTCACAGGTAGAAAAGCTCCGCCTAACCGCCGCAGGCATATCCATTCTAGAAAAACTGGGCATCGACACTTGGGGAGGCGCTCAGACAAAATCTGAAATAGACATGGCTGTACGGGACAGGCTATGGATACCTCCGCTGCCAAAAAACATGCATCCCGAACACCATACGGAGCGTCGGGAAAAAAGAGCTCAAATGCTCAGTAGGAAATTTAGCCGCTTGCCGCCGGAGGAAGTAGCCTTTGTAGATGCTGCCGGAGGGGCAAGCTCCTTTATGGTTGCAGCGGTATCGAATGGGTCGGGTAGACCGATCACCGCGGTCACCCTGAAAACTAGATCTCCTGAGGCAGCTGAGGAAGTGGCTGTAGCTCTAGCCTGCGCCCAGACAAAGACGCGTTTCGTGATCTGCGACAGCAAAACTGCAATACGAAATTACAGTCGTGGGTTTATTGCTCCCCAGGCAATTCGAATATTACAGTAATCACCAATCTCGAGAATTATACAGCTGATTTGGACTCCATCGCACACTGGCGTTCCCGGCAACGAATCCGCCCATGCCATGGCTCGAGGGCTCTACCACCGAGCCGGCGGCAGAGAGGGCGGACTTGGAGCGGGGACCATAGAGTGTACCAAATCTTAAACAGAAATTCTGCAGCATTATAGACTCAGTAGACGGGTGGCTGCTTCGCCAGCCCCTACCCTAAATTTCAGGCAGGCCGCCGCCTTGCGTCGCCTTCAGACTGGGACATTTCCGCACCCGCTCCTGGTGAGCCATATGCTCCCAGGAGAAAGATCTGAATTGTGTGCAAACTGTGACTCGAGAGGGACCCTCGAACACATCCTCTGGGACTGCCCCTTTTCTCCCGGGAGGGGTCTAAATCTGACGCCGCAACTCTGGGAGACCATGCTGCTGTGCTCGGACCCTGAGCTCCAGCTAGCCGCCATCCAGCTGGCCTGGGACGCCGCCGGCCAACAACGTCTGCCGGCCTGCGTCTGAGGCGGGGCACTCGCCATCCATCCCAAGCGACGGAGGGCCGGAGCCTCTTCATCCGCTGGAATCAATAAAAAGTTCTGCTCTCTCTCTCTGTACAATGGTTCTAAATACCTTGATAATAAAAATTAAAATTCCTACTTTTTCTACAAGTATCAGTGAGTATGCGAAAACAAAAAGAAAAAACTGCGATAGATGTCGAAGAAAATAAAAAATCAGGTTTAGTATGTTCCACTTTTGGAACATTGGCAAGTAAAAGGGCATATCATCAGAACGACGATTTCTTGTGTGCCTGCACACGCAGGCATTGAAGGCAACGAGTGCGCCAATAGCGAGGCGCAGAAGCAGCACCAAAAGTAGCAATAGCGCCAAACGCATTTTCTGCCATAGCGGATTCCCAAACCTGCCTGTTGTTAATCTCCACCTTCAAAGCAATCGCGAAGAGTGACGGCACAAGGCCCTTGAGCACCTCCGCAATGGAAGAAGAACGTGCCGAGGAAAAGGCGAGCCCCATTCCATCTATGCCGGAGCAGTTATCGAGGGCACGTAGACATTAGTCTGCTGCCTCGCAACTCACATTTTATTAACCCCGTCTTGAGGCAAAATATGATTGGTTCCACTACCACACTGACGAAGGGATATGGCGTCGCTGCCAATGTCCAGCGACCGCTGCCCATATAACAAGTTATTGTCAAGACTATTCTGACATTCGAGTCAGGGCGCTCACCAGAATTCCAATTGCCATCCTCCCGGCCAGCTACATCGATTGGGTGCTTCGCTGTCCCTCGACAACACAGCCGTCGCTATGCTCTATGCAAAGCTCGAAGCCAAGCTTTATGGCAGATGTCGAAGACAAACAAACCGGAACCCGCCTGGGCCGCAGGGACTGTGGCGGGGTTAGATGCCCACAAAGATGCCGGAAGCAAAACTACATGACTCAGGGATTTAAATAAACATACGTTTCAATCGATCAATCCGATCAAAGATACGCTCTTTGATTCGGTGACCTGTTGGGGATGGCTAGATTAAAATTTTTTCTAAGTTCCTTTCCCTCGGGATAAGGGTGGTAAATCACTGAGCTATTTTCCGTTCAATAATTAGTGCATCCCGCAAAAAAAGAATAATTACCACCTTTCGCTGAAAGGAATGCTCTAAGTATTAGCTACAGTTCGACGAAACCATGATCGGTGCTCTTTGCAAAAAAGCCGTCAACTGTGTCTGCAGCATGCCGGGTTATTTACGAGTAGCGCGAACGGCACCCAGGAGCACCGATTCAGATCGTGAACGTCAGGATAAGCGACCAACAAAGGCTATAAAGGCGACCCTACACTGAACAAGCCGCGCCCAGTAGGGCTGCTGCGTTGCGCTCCTGTACAATTGTGACGTCAGCAAGTACAGTACTGGCCGTAAATAGTCCTGTTTAGAAGTGCAAGCCGCTAGTCCCAGAGGGCTACCTTTAAATTACTTTGCCAGAAAACTAAAGCGTTATCAACTCTGCCGTTTAGCATATTTAATCTTGACGTTGACCAACACTCCTGACACAAAGTTTGTTCATATCTGTATCAGACAATCGCTGTTGTTGCCTTTTATTGCGGTCCAGTAATCTCTTAAATGCGGAGCTGAGTGAAAGCACTCAATCCCTGTAGTGTCATTCATTTATTTAGAAGACAGTGGAGGCCCACACTGTCAATACGCTGTTCGAAAACAGGCCATCGAGACACAAGGGTGACACCACAGATATCTTGAATTTAGCGAATAACAACAGTCAGGAATTTGGAACGTATTTAGGTCTAGCTTTTGAATTGTTCGGAAAATGCCGGGTTGGTTGAATGTGTGTATACATGGAAACGGGTCGTCCCCCATTTTCTAGTCACAGCTGTTTGTAAAACTAAAACATTTTGAGAGCCAATCTGAAGAAAGCAATCAGCGTTATTTGTAATTATTAGTCATTTTCTTGGGAAACGATACCTTGCCTCCTTGAGGCGTGTGACATAATAGAGGGCAATACCATCGCTAGAGTGTTCATTTATTGACCTCACTAAAGAGACCTCGCAAGAAAGAGTATATCATCATCATCATCATCATCATCATCATCATCATCATCCTGACTATACCCACTGCAGGGCGAAGGCCTCTTCCATATTTCTGCACTTAACCCGGTTCTGTGCTAGCTGCATCCACTTGACCCCCGCGAACTTCTTAACCTCATCCGCCCACCTAACTTTCTGCCGCCCCCTGCTACGCTTTCCTTGCATTCCAGGATAATGTTTGCATTCTTCCATGGTTCCAGTACCGTCGATGACACCAGGCACTGCGTATACAGGGTGGCCAGTTTTTCTAGCACGATATCCCCCCCGTCCTTTAGCAAGTAGTTATCTGATCCTCTCCAGCTGATTTCCCCCTTTTCATAGATTCTAATGCTTTCTTGACCTCGTCCTTCGTCACTGGTGGAACGTCTGACTGTTTTTCCCTGCCGCCAATCTCGTTACGGTCCTGACTACTTTGGCTGCTGTAGAGATCAGTATAGAACTCCTCAGCTACTTTGACTATCTTGTCCATATTGGTGACGACGTTGCCCGCCTTGTCCCTTATCGCATACATCTGGTTTTTGCCTAAGCCCAATTTCTTCTTTACCGCTTTAAGGCTTCCCCCGTTCTTTACAGCATGCTCGATTTTCTCCATGTTATACTTCCTTATATCAGCCACCTTGCGCTTATTGATTAGCTTTGATATCTCGGCCAATTCGATCGGGTCTGTTGGATTGGAAGCTTTCATATTCTGGCGTTTCTTAATCAAATCTTTCCTCTCCTAAGACAACTTACCGGTATCCTCTCTAACTATCCTACCGCCTACTTCTACCGCACACTCCGTAATGATATCTCTAAAATTATTGTTCATTGCTTAAAGGGTAATGCCGCCATCCTCGGTTAGAGCCGAATATCTATTCTGTAGCGAGATCCTGAATTCTTCTGCCCTCCCCCTCACCGCTAATTACTAATCTGTTGCGTTCCTTCTTCAGATCTAGGCTAATTCGGGACCTCACCAACCTGTGGTCACTGCATCGCACTTTCCCAATTACCTCTACATCTTGCACAATGGCGAGGATTGAACACATTATGAAGTCAATTTCATTTTTAGTCTCCCCTTTAGCACTTTTCCATGTCCATTTCTGGTTCTTGCGTTGAAAGAAAGAGTATATACATAGTACATAATGGTAAACACATTTGCTTCGACACTACAATAGGTGAAGACTTTAAAAGCACATCGTGCAGATGACATCTTGTCTACTGCTGTCTGACTGGATAGAAGTGACTTAACGAAAAGTGCATAAAGGATTCGTTAGTGAAAACTTTACTTATGAGCATCAGATGGGAATATTGCACAGTGCTATTCCTTGAAGTGGAGTACAGTAGGTATCGCATGGATTAGGCAGTCCAATCTTTGTGGTTGCTGAATATATGCAAATATCATTACTTTGGCTCAGATAAAAGTGTTCCCTCTGGCCTATAAATGTTATAATGTACTGTATTCTCGATCTAAACCCAGATTATATTGGGTATGTGCACTTTGAGCACATCTACATCATAGAGGTTGGTGGATTGTGAGCATAGTAAAGTGTTAACCTGTCCGTTTATCTTTTGTCCTATTACATAACATTGAAGCAATGAACAGCAGCAGGATAATTTGGTAGTTTCCAAAATTACTGTGTCACCAATTACGGTAATTTAGAGCAATTTTTATTGCTTCTTGAAATCATGTAACCTTTTGACATGAGGAACCATGTGCCTGTTAGGAAACCTATTTGTTATATTTTCATAATTATTCAAACCTCGAAATTTGCTGCTATCCCATAATGCAGTATTTCTAATTATTTTATTACTGCCTTAATTTGGCGGCAGGTTTGGGCATTCCGAAATTGCCAGACCTTATTGTAGTGGTGCATGGTACAAATTTCCTTCCTTTTACTGCTCATAGTTAAGGTTAAGATGATATAGAGTTATCGCAACTGAGTGGGCTCATATAAACTGTTCTAATAAGTGGTCTAGATAGCAAGTGTTAAAGTCGCCATTACTGATGACCACAAATTATTATCAGCAAAAAAAAAATGACTGCATTTCAAAGCCTCATTTCAAGTACTTCAAATAATCGTCCTATTTCAGTAATTTTGAGTGAAACGAGAAATTAAACGCGCCCTTTAACATGTGGTTTCATAAAAGACCGCTATATTAAGTTGAATATTGTGAGAGTATAAGTCTAGATAAGTTTAAAGTAAAAGAAAATTTTTTTTCCGTTCCTATAGTTCTCCAAAAAAAAGATTGGCAAATAACAAATCAGGATTCTTCTAATGCCGCTAATTGGTTTGTGGCATTTAAAGTCTCAAAGCGACTCAAGGCATTAGAGACACCTTAGTGGAGTGCTCCGGAAATAATTACCGTCTGGGGTTTTCTAACATACACTGACATCTAACAGCACACAAGGCCTGCTTTTTCGCTTGCATCTAAAAGCCGTCGCCGCGGCCGGGATTCGATCCCGCATTCTAGTGCATAATATTTGAGGTCCCTAACCACTCCACCAAAACAGCTCTTATTTTCTTTGCCTGACTGCACCGCCACGGCGGGGCTATAATATTGGTAACATATAGGCCTATTATGATGTAGACTTTGGAAGATATGTTGTAGAAGGTAAAATACTATTGGATTTTAGAGCGTTAATTCAAAAGTTGCGTTATTCCTTTAAATTATCGTGTTTGCATCACGAGTAAACTGAAAGCATGAATTGAAACTCCCAGACGCACTGCAGGAATGAAGCCAATTTATTTTCTTAATATGCTTTTGCCAGTAGGGAATTAGTGATGCTCCACATTCTGCAAAATACAGAAAGGTTTGTTTTTGAAAATTCACTGAGTAAGGCAGATATCCCCACAGTCACATTAAATAAGAATCTCTTACCACCAATTTTTCAAGATACAGCTTTTAATCACGTAAAAAGGTGAAAATCCTTTATTCCTTTGTATTTGCAGTAATAATTAAATAAAGAGAATAAAATAATGGTTTTGCAGAAATATTTACGCTTTATACGATGGTTGCTTTTTCGGAGCAGTGGATTTTTCCGCGCCTCCTGCCATTAACAGTTTCCTGCTACAGGACATTGCCGTATGCTGTTGTATTTCGTTTAAACGCATCCTAATCGAACGCTATGCTCTCATTTCTTAATTCAGAGGACTGAGAGTTAGCGCCTAGGGTATTGAGAATGCTTGATGCAAATAAACATTCGCGGATGTCAAGCTACACCCTGTACGGCCCTCAATTTTAGAAGGCTGTAATTTTACGGCAGGTAATGTATCCAATTTTACGCTTGTGTATATAGCTCATTATACCGAAAGTCCGCCATTGCTGTATCCAGGTATCACGCTGAACAGTTGTCAAAGGTGTCGGCGAAAATACCGCTTAGTTGTTAATATTATGACTGCACAATTACGTGAAGTAAAGCGGGAATGTTAAAAAAGGACAATCCAACTTGCCTTAAAAATTCGCGGAATGAAATGGCAGTGTTAAAGTCTCTTTTGACTACTTGTCCTAAGGAGAAATATCGGCGTCTTTATACTTTTTCGCTTTAATATAACGAAACTAACAGCAAAGTCGTCTCCATCTTCGTACCCGTGCCTGATTTTTGTTCTGACTGGGGTAATAGAACATTTTTGAACTTAAAAACAAAACTGATGTATAAAATTTGTCGTCGTCCTGAAACTGGCTATCATCTTATCATACGTTATTTCCAAGGTCCATTTCTGTTTTTCTCATGTTACTTCCTCGTGTGAATAGGCATAACAATCCACCTGTGGCAAACAATCACAACCGGTTTTTCATGGAACGTATTTAGCATCGTTGCTGACATCGTTCCAACCCTTTTATTAGCAGTCACGTCCTGATTTGATGCGTGAATATTCGATTATAAACTAGATATGCAGTAAGTGCCTCAATTAGCATGAAATGCTCGGAACAGCTATTGATTGCAATCTGGGAATGCTTCTCGTTAACTTCTTTGCTATTTTATTGGTTATAGTTTAAAAAAAAACGGTATATGGTAACTTTCTTTCATTACTATAACTTGAAAAATATTAAGGGATGATGGTTTCTAAAGAAAAATATTGACTGCAGCTTCGCCCCCAAAAGAATAGCATCTTACTAGTGTAAAGAACAGAGAAGACACCTCACACCGCGAAACCTTTCTGAGAACTGGCTTAAATAAGAGCACAATGATAATATTTTTTAGAGCACTCGCATCGCGTAAACTATTGCTCCTTATAGTACACTAATGTGAAAAAGTTTCTACTGCTTCTCCTCAATCAAAATTAAAGATTTCTTGGCACATAGGTTACAATATAGGCGGTAATATATGTTTTCATACAGCAACGCCCCTGCAGCGCACGGATTTCAAGTTGAATTGTAAATTATTGTAAAATCTGTTAAATATTTGCGCTGATAGTTTATTTGCGCAAAGGTTGCATGCAGAATGACAAGCTATAATAGTTTTGAAATATAGAAATGCTGATGCCTCCAATAAATTATTAACAAAATTTTCAGCCGGCCTTTGACATGTTCATTTAGGGAAGATTTTCATGTCAGATTTTGTAAACACGCATTATTCATTGTGACGCCCAAATGGTACCATTTAATATATAAATATTGTCACGGACAACAGGGCTTGACGTGACAGACGACAAGACGAGGCTGTACCAGCGGGCAAACGTTCGGCGCACAGCACGCGAGTCAACTTCAGTGTCCTCTTCTTCCAGGCGCAGCAAGAACATGGAGACACCAGGTGGCATTACTCCCCCTCTTAAAAAAAAGAAATAAGGGACGGAGCGCGAGGTAAGATGTCTTACGCGACAGCGAAACAAGCGCGTAGCGCACTACCGCGTGAAATAGGGCTTCATGCGGACGACGTGCACGACCTCGGAGCGTGGTTGCCGACGCTAGGGCTGCACAGTACCCACTGGAAGTACTTCGTATGTTACTTCCGTGACTTGGCGCAGAACTTCGTAAGGTCCGAAATAACGGGAAATCAGTTTATCACACAAGCCGGGGTGACGCACCGGGGTCCACACCCAAACTTTCTCTCCGGGATGGTAGGCGACGTGTCGATGACGGAGGTTGTAGCGGCGTGCATCCGTGCCCTGCTGTTGCTGAATGTGAATGCGGGCAAGTTGACGTGCTTTCTCAGCGCGCTGAGCAAACTGTTCGGCGTCTGGCAAGAGTGGATGATCATCTGTGCAGCTCGGAAGCATAGCATCCAACATCGTCTGAACGTCACGTCCGTAGACTAGGCGAAATGGTGTAAAACGCGTCGTCTCTTGGGTGGCCGTGTTGTAGGCATATGTGATGTAGGGAAGAATTTCATCCCAGTTTTTGTGCTGCCAGTCTGTGTACATTGCGATCATGTCGGCGATGGTTTTGTTGAGTCTCTCCGTGAGGCCGTTCGTCTGCGGGTGATATGCAGTAGTTTTTCGGAGGCTGGTATGACTAAGCTCGAGCACGTCGTGCATGAGCTGTGCCGTAAAGGCGGTGCCTCGATCGGTTACGACTAGGGACGGTGCGCCATGACGCAACACGATTTGCTGCATAAAGAATTGAGCGATCTCCATTGATGTGCCCCGCTGCACTGCCTTGGTTTCCGCATAACGTGTGAGATAGTCGGTCGCTACTATAATCCATTTGTTACCCGTCGATGACAGCGGAAATGGGCCCAGTAGGTCGATGCCGACTTGGTCAAACGGCGTCCGAGGTGGAATAATAGGTTGGAGCAAACCCGCGGGTTTGAGAGGAGGTACCTTTCGACGTTGACACTCGCGGCAGCCTCTGACGTAGCGATGGACGGCGTCAGAAAGTTTAGGCCAATAATAGGCTTGACGAACTCGAGCGAGTGTGCGTGCAAAGCCCAAGTGGACGGAGGTGGGCTCATCGTGGCAAGCAAAAAGGATGTCGTCGCGAAGGTCGGCCGGCACGACAAGGAGGTGCGCTCGATCAACAGTGCTGGAGTTTTTCTTGAATAAAACGCCATTCCGAAGACAGAATGCAGAAAGGTGCCTTCCAAACTGGCGGGGGACGTCAGCAGCGCGACCCTCCAGATATTCAATGACAGGTCGAAGGTCTGGGTCAGCTCGCTGTCGGGTCATTATGTCTGAGGCATTCAGTAGTCCAAGAAAACTTCTGTCATCCGTGGCGTTATCGACAAATCCGACGGGTGCCCGCGAGAGCGCGTCAGCATCTTCGTGCTTCTGACCAGATTTGTACACAATGGAGTAATCAAATTCTCGAAGGCGAAGGCTCCATCGTGCTAGGCGCCCCGATGGATCACGGAGATTGGCCAGCCAGCACAGAGAATGGTGGTCAGTAACGACTTTAAACGCGCGGCCATAGAGGTAAGGCCTAAATTTCATAGTTGCCCACACAACTGGGAGGCATTCCTTTTCCGTAGTGGAATAATTTGTTTCAGCGCGGGAGAGCGTGCGGCTGGCATACGCAATGACCCTTTCCACGCCAGCTTGGTGTTCAATGAGTACAGCGCCAAGGCCGATGTTGCTGGCGTCGGTGTGGATTTCGGTGGTAGCGTCTTGATCAAAGTGCGCAAGAACAGGAGTAGTTTGCAGTCGTCTGCGTAGCTCCGCAAAAGCCTCCTGTTGCTCGGCGGCCCACACGAACTGTGTATCATCCCGCGTGAGGCGGGTCAGGGGTGCGGCTATCTTGGAAAAGTCGGCGATGAAGCGGCGGTAGTACGCACACAAACCCAGGAAACGTTTTAAACTCCTCTTCGTGGTAGGAACGGGAAATATTGCGACAGCGGCAGTTTTGTCGGGGTCTGGCCTAACGCCTGCGGCACTCACAAGATGACCAAGAAACTTCAACTCTTTGTAGCCAAAGTGGCACTTTTCGGTCTTGAGTGTCAAGTCAGCTGACCGGAGGGCATCTAATACTGCTCGAAGGCGTTCAAGGTGTTCTCCAAAGGTTTCAGAGAACACGACAACGTCGTCGAGATAAACTAAACAGATTTGCCATTTGAGGCCAGCGAGAACGGTGTCCATCATGAGCTGGAAAGTAGCCGGCGCTGAACATAGGCCGAATGGCAGCACTTTAAACTCATACAGTCCATCTGGGGTAACAAAAGCTGTTTTTTCGCGGTCCCGCTCATCAACCTCAATCTGCCAGTACCCGCTCTTCAAGTCAATGGAGGAGAAGTACTGGGCGCGACGAAGCTTGTCGAGCGAATCGTCGATACGGGGCAGCGGGTAGACGTCTTTTTTAGTGATGTCGTTCAACTTTCGATAGTCAACACAGAAGCGAAAGGTGCCATCCTTTTTTTCTTACAAGCACGACAGGGGACGACCACGGACTGTTGGAGGGTTGGATGACACCATCACGAAGCATCTCCTGAACCTGTGTGTGTATCGCTTCACGTTCCGTCGTTGAGATGCGGTACGGCTGCTGGTGTATAGGGCGGGCATCGTCGGGAGTAATTACACGGTGCTTCACAAGAGGCGTCTGCCGAATTTTCGATGATGTCGCGAAACAAGCACTGCATTTTAAAAGGAGAGAACGTAGGTCGTGCTGCTGTGTTTCCGAGAGATCTGTACTAATATCCAGGCGATCAAAGGATGGGTGCACATTTTCAACTTCTCCGAACGTAAAACATTCAGAAACGTCCGCAGAGGCGTCGGCGAATGCGATAGCGGTAGCGCGGAAAAGATGGCAGGGCTCGTTCGTGAAGTTAGTCACCAGGAGCTCAGATCGGCCGTTACGGAGATGGATGAGACTCCGCGCCGAGGTGATGCCGTGGGTGAGCAAAAGGGACTGGTTGCCTTCAGCGACCGCCGTTCCGTCACGCAGTTCATCGCAGTTAACGGTCACAAAAACACTGGAACGTGGCGGAATAGAAACGCTCTCGGCGGAAATTCGAAGAGGGGCGTGGCTTTGGCGGTCTGCGGTGTCAGTATCATCCGCTTTCTCAGTCGAAAAGGTCACGGTACGCTTCCGGAGATCGATAATGGCCCCATACTCCCGAAGAAAATCTACACCAAGGATACAGTCGCGGGAGCAGTCAGGTATTACAAGGCAGCTTACAACAAACGTGGAGATACGAATTTGGACTCTCGCCGTGCACTGACCGCTCGGAGTTACGACATGCCCGCCAGCGGTTCGAATCTGCGTGCCAGACCATGGCGTCATCACTTTTTTTAGAAGCGCCGCTAGCTTCCCGCTTAAAATCGAAAAATCAGCACCAGTGTCTACCAATGCGCTAACCTTGTAGCCGTCGAGGACCACGGGTATATCCAGCGAGAGTCTATCTTCACGTGTACGAACTGTCGTCGGGGCCGTCAAGTCGCGGTCGCTCACAGGTGGCGTTGTCGGGGGGTCTTCGTCGCATCTATTTGAAGCGGCCTCGCCCCCTGAGGTCGCTGTCTTTAGTTTTCCCGGCTCGGACTAGACGGCCGTCGCTGCGCCATCCAGGAGGAGCTGGGCTGCGAGGATAGTCGGCGTGGAGACGGAGATCGTGACTGTCGTCTAGAAGTTGGCGCCATGCGCTGCTGGGCTAAGTAGTCCTCAATATCCCGGGGTCGTTGGCCTAAAGGAGGGCTACGCATGTCGATGGGGAAACCCTTCAGTCCCAGTTGTCGATATGGCACTGTCGATACAAGTGGCCAGGTTCTCCGCAGTGGAAGCACTGGCGCTGCCGATTTGGGGCACGCCACAGGTCTGCCTTTCGCTGGGGTGGTCGGCGGTTGTCGATGTACGGCTCGGGGTGGGCTGAATACAGCGAGCCTTGGTCGGGTGGCGGTAATTGTGTGGAATCGGTTGGGGAACGTCGCAAGATGTCCGCATAGGCTGGCCGACAGGGCTCGGTGGAAAAGGATGGCGGGTTAGCGGATGGTACCGAAGGCCGAAATGCTTGTTGGAGCTCTTCGCGGACAATACTAGCGATAGAGCCGATCGTCGGCTGGGGAGCACCGAAGAGCGTCTGGAGCTCTTCACGCAAAATGGAGCGGATGATGTCGCGAAGAAGATCCGGACTAGCCCCGAAGGCCGAATGCGGCTCCGTGAGCGAAGCGGCGAGTACCGGCCTGTCGTAGGTCGTAGACCGCTGCTGGAGCATCCTTTCCATCGTGACTGCCTCCGAAAGAAACTCTGCAACTGTGCTCGGCGGATTGCGCACGAGCCCAGCGAACAGTTGTTCCTTAACGCCGTGCATGAGATGGCGTACCTTTTTCTCTTCGGGTATGGCCGGGTCAGATCGTCGGAACAGCCTAGTCATGTCCTCCACGTACATGGTTATGGTCTCGTTCGGCATCTGTATGCGAGAGCGTAAAGCCCTTTCTGCTCGTTCTCGGCGATCCGGGCTGGTGTAGGTGTCCATGACACTTAACACGGAAAAATGCAAAATAATGACAGTCAGTAGGAAGCATTCCCTCTCAACCTACAATTATTCACTCAACAGGATTTCACTAACCCGCACATCTTCTTATAAATATCTCGGCGTTCATCTTACCGAAAATCTTTCATGGGCGACGCATATTGAAAATATAACCGCCAGAGCATCGCGCACGCTCGGCTATCTAAAGCGAAATCTACATAGCGCACCTATTTCTACTCGTAAGATCGCATTTCTAACTTTCGTTCGTCCTCAACTAGAATATGCATCAGCCATCTGGTCACCACATCAAGAGTATCTAATCAAATCCCTAGAAGCTATTCAAAACCGTGCAGCACGTTTTATTTCCCATGATTACAGCCGCCATACCAACGTGACTAACATCAAGTTGTCCTTATCGCTCACAAGTTTACAATCACGTCGGGATATCGCGCTTATCTGCTTGCTACATAAACTAATCTACAGTCACCATGCATCAACAGTGCCACTTACTAGACTGACTCGCACCTCCCACCGCCTGAATAATAAAATAAGTTTTCAACGTCTATTCGGCTGAACACATGCATTTAACTTCTCTGCCTTGCCACTGGCTATAAAGGGTTGGAATGGTCTTCCCGAACGCATCGCTAACATATCTGACCCACTAAAATTCAAAAACGAATTGAGTACCTTTTTGCAGTCAGAATAACTTTTTTTATATTTCGTTCACTGTGTCAGGTTGATTTCGTCCAATGCCGCTAACTATTGCATAATGTCATAATCCTCTGTTTATTACTTCCCATGCATGCTCTAATACTTATTTGCAGTTCCAGTCCTGTATTACTGTTAACTTTTGTATTTTAAACTATGTACCATTGTTCCTTCTGATACACTGTAACCCCTCCCCCTCAAACAATGCTCCATGTTTGGAACCTGTGAGGTATTTGTATAAATAAATAAATAAATGATGCAGCGGCAGAACTCGCGCCACGATGTTAGGGCGCCTTCGCGATTCTCTTACCATGTACGAGCGCCATCTTCCAGGCTGAAGAAGACGTTCCTGAGCTTTGCGGCATCGTCAAGGTCAATGTACAACTGGTCGCGCAACTTGGAAGAAAACGCGTGCAGCTGCCTACTGCCAGCGGCATCAACTCGATGATGAGGGCTCCTGCGAACTGTGAGGCAAATTACTAGCTTACAGAAAATAAGATCTGCCAGAACTCCAAAGAACTAGAAAGTAAACATAATTTTCGCGCTCAAGAATGAATGCAGTTTTTGTTTCTTGCGTAAGAAAAAACGTGTCACATTTTTAATAATATTTTAACTTGTTTCTAACGGCCTCTCTCGGCCACTTATTATCCGCTGCGTAGTTGCCCAAAGCTCAGAATAGCTCAGATATGGCTCAGACCAAAGCGTTTTTCATCCGCGGAATGGCTGCGTCGTCGGCCCCGGTTCACCGTTCATCGTTGCGTGCTGCGTACAGAGTGGGTTATCTGTAACAAACAGTCAGTATTTCATTCTGCTAGTTGTGGTAGAGCTTTACAGCAAGGCGAAGACTGTCTGTGCTCGATGAGAAACTGGTTGCCGCTGCATGTGCGCATTTCCGGACGATGCTCGGCGGCTCCGCTCGGCCTCCCAGGCACGTCGCAAAAGTGGTGGCTTGTTTTACGGATACACGTCTGAATAAGCGGCGCATCGCTGCATGTTTTAATTGAACGGTGAAGGTGAGATTTTATTGCCCCCAAGACGCGTGCCGCATTGATCTAAGCCTTCCGTTCCGCTCCCTTTGCTGCGTGTTTTGCTTACTGCGTCGTATTACCGCACCAACGTTCGCTGGACGTGCTTTAGCTGTTATTACAGTGATGTTCCTATTGTCAATGGGATGCTTAGCATGTTAAATGCTTAAGTTGTAAATTTGTAACCTCACATTGACTCCTTTTAGTGGCAAATGAAGCGCGAGTAAAATATGGGAATCATGAACAGGGCGAGATTTATTGGAGCGAAGCTATATCTAGATATTTTCACTTCTCCGACTCAATAACTTCTAAATACTAGCAATCCCAATTTGAATTGCTTACCTAAGTTCTTACAGGTTGGCGTTCTAGCGCTAGCGTTAGTTATTCCGTTCGTTAGTTTTTGTTGTTCTTTGACGCTGATATGTACTTTGTTTGTTAGCAAGATCTTTCACCCTTTTATAATCTCACCGCGCGTCTCGTTTGGAGACCTACGCTCAGGAAATTTTATCACGAGGATTTCATGAAGACCGTGACGAATGAGCGGTGGTCGCTCTCCTACACTTAAAGATTTCATTGTCGTGAAGCGTCTATGTAAGTAATCGTGAATTAATAAAGCCTGGCTTTCTATGCAGCACAGCTTCACTCATTTATGCCCTTAGTGAAATGCCTCAAGCCATGTGGTTCTTCTATCCATGTGCTTGCCGAATTCACTTGAAGGCCCTTGTTCACAAACGTGCCCGAAGAAATAAGCCCCAGAATGCGTTTACATGACGCGCGACGAAAGACTAGGCTAACGATGCTATGATAAGGTGGTTAAAGATGCCGTAACATTTCAGTTAACGTAAAACTTGACAGTAGAAATCCATGTCAAGTAAAGTTGGCTGAACAGTTACGGTGTCCATTTTTCTGCCTTATCCGAGCATCGTTCTGCCTCTGTCGTTGTTGGCCTTGTTTTTCGTTCATAAGCAAAAAGACAATCAAATTCCCCGCCAAAAGTACGTTACTGTGACGTCACAAGCAACGTCACGTGTTTGTTGTGCCTCACAGTTCGCAGGGGGCACTGGGAAACTAAAGCCTCGCTCAGAGTCGACACGCAGGCTTCTATGGGAGTTACGCTACCATTTGTTCTTCTACCATGGCATCGTCCCACTGATTAAATGCGGCGACGCGTTCAAACTGGGTGAGCCAGTCTTCGACGTCTTCCGTCTGACAGCCGTAGAAAACCTTAGGCAGTCGTGGGTTCTGTCGAGGGGCGGCTGCGGTGGTGAATTCCAACGGCCCGTGCTCAGGTGGTAGGCCTAGGTTCCTCCGGCTAGCGCGGTGAACAGGCGTGTCAATTGGCACAGGACCTGAATCCTGGGTATGCGGAGGAGTGCGGGACATATACTGGGATCGATACCCCGCACCTCCACCAAAACATGCCACGGACAACAGGGCTAGACGTGACAGACGACAAGACGAGGCTGTACCAGCAGGCAAACGTTCGGCGCACAGCACGCGAGTCAACTTCAGTGTCCTCTTCTTCCAGGCGCAGCAAGAACATGGAGACACCAGGTGGCAATATTAATGATCAACTTGCTTTCTTACCAAACATTGTTGCTTTTGCGGATTACGAGTCTTCCGCCAGGTAGTTTTCGCTCACATTTTCGATAGCAATCAATTTCTCTTTCGAAACTGTTGCAGCCTTTATCGAGAGGGATAGGAAACAGAAAGCACCTCTTCTTTTTGGGATAGTAGAAGTAACGCTGAACCCTTATTCGGCCACTGGATAGTGGTGGTTTGCAGAAGCATCCTAAAAAAAGAAAATAACGCAAGAAACATAACCTTGAAAGAATATTACCATTTTAGCGTTTACCAATTTTCGCTCTTCACATTTAAAAAGAGTTGGATTATGTCTGAAGAATTTCTGTGTAGGCTCTGCATCCATCTGAAGTTAGTTGTGTTAAATCAGCCTTTAGAATGTTGATGTGCGCATCCTCGAGTTTTAATCGGTTTTATTCGGCACATATTTCTGTTGTTTGCTCTACCATTCTTAGGTGCCCTTAACATAGATGTTTATTATTCTCGATGCGTTTTGCTTAAGGATCATTCTGCAATTATATAAAGAGGGACAATTGTTCGCAGTAATGGTAATACGCCAGTATTTCAACATACTGAGCGTCTTTGCTGTTCCTGGTATCACCCAGTTCCTAGCTGATTTACGCCATACAGTCAAAGCTCAATTTACCTAAACTCAATTTACCAAAACTTCCTATTTAACGATGATATTCCTATTACTCATCAGACATGCTAGGGTTCAATGCTTTGACTAACTCGAAATAACAAAGTCGATTTCATAATATTTCCTGTTATAAAACGTTCTTCAAAAAATTAAGGAGAAAAATTGTATTTTCCTGTTTTTGAAAATAAATGGCAGCAAAATTTACCTAATCGCGATTCAAAGTTAACATCGCGGAGCACCTTCAGCCCCATTTCATCAAACTGCGCCGTGCAAAAAGGGATTTCGAAGATTTGATTGAGTTACTACAGTGCGCGGTAGTCCGAAATGGCTGAAGAGCGTACGCAGCGCGTTTACCGTGCTGCTTGACGTTGCACACGAGAGTGGAATGGCCTCGATCCATTTGCTGTGGGAATCAACCACGATCAACAACATTTTGTCCCTGATAGGTCCAGCGAAATCGAGGTGCAATCGGGACCATTTTTCTTCTGTAGCTGGCCAGTTTACTGGTTCACGTGCTGGAGGCAATGGTAAAGCCTGGACACAGTTTGTGCATTCATCGGCTATTCGGCCAATGTCCCGGTCGATCTCCGGCCACCAAAATTTGGACCGTGCTACCTTCTTCATGGTGTAGACGCCCTGATGGGCTCCGTGCAATATCATCAGCAGTCTACGGCGCGCCTGTTTGGGGACTACTACACGATGTCCCCACAGTAGGAGGCCATCCTCAACAGATAATTCATGTCGCTTTATGTAGTAATGCAACATCTCCGTGTTACCGGAGCAACATGCTTTGGGCCAACCCTCCTGGACGTACCTGCGGACAAGTGCTAGTACCACGTCCGTTTCTGTGAGTGACCGCAATTCTTCTATAGTGATGGCCGACTGGTCCCACTGGTCGATGGCGAGGACAAACTCTGCGTCTCCTTCCGGTGCGGTCCCCGTTTCCTGCAAGGTTTGAGGTAAACGGCTTAGGGTGTCCGCGTTAACCATCATTTTTCCGGATTTGCAAAGCAGCTTGTATTTGTACGCTCCCAGCAGAAGAGCCCATCTTTGTATTCTCGCGGCGGCCATGATGGGGGTCTGACGATCCATTCGTAGAAAGACCGAGCAGTGGCCGATGATCCGTCACTAGGGTGAACTCTCGGCCAAGGAGGTAGTCCCGGAAACGTGAAGCACCAAAACCGAGAGCCAACGCTTCACGTTCGATCTGAGAACACTTCTTTTCGGCCGAAGTTAAGGTCCGGGACCGAAATCCGATGGGCCTCATTTCCCCATTAATGCGGTGGAAAATTGCCGCTCCCACACCGTGAGGTGAGGCATCGCGTTCCAAAAGTAGTTCGAGCTTCGGATTGAAATATGTCAACACAGGGGCTGCGCAAAGAGCCTTTTTCGACAGTTCGAATGCTGCTTGTTCTTTATCGCTCCACATCCACCTGGCTCCTTTCGTCAGTAGCTTATACAAAGCGCAAGTAAGGTGGACAGGTTAGGGAGAAACTTGTGGTAGAAGGTGATAAACCCAAGAAAGGCACGCAACTCTGTAACATTACGCGGAGAAGGGGCTAGTCTGATAGCGTCGATGTTCTTTTCAACCGGGTGCAACCCGTTTTTATCAATGCGGTGACCGAGATATGTTACTGCTTGCTCGGCGAAGCGACATTTGTCAGCGCGCAGCTTAATGCCGTTTTCCCTGAAGCGTTGCAGTACTGCTTTCAGGTTTGAGTCATCTTGGCTCTTGTCAGCTATCAGCACATCGTCAAGATAGACCTGCACGCCGGTTAACCCTTGGAGCACGGATTCGATTTTCCGATGAAAGATTGCTGACGCAGAAGAGATTCCAAATGGTAGCCGATTGTAGCAGTATAGCCCTTTTTGAGTGTTGATGACGGCCAGTTTCCGCGACTCCTCGTCCAACGCTACCTGGCTATAGGCGTCTCGCAGGTCTAGCACACTGAACCGTTCTCCTCCCGCTAAATTGGCAAACATGTTGTCAATAACTGGTAGCGGGTATTGCTCAATCTCACACACAGGATTTAGTGTGGCTTTAAAATCTCCGCAAAGGCGCACTGAGCCATCCTTCTTCAAGACGGGAATAATGGGTGTGTCCCATTCCGAATATGGTACAGGCGATATTATCCCTGCTTCCGTAAGCCTATTTAACTCCTGTGAAACTTTTCCTTTCTACGCAAAAGGAACCTTCCGTGCCTCGAAAAACTTGGGGGTTGCTCCGCTCTTGAGATGAATCCGTGCTGGCGGGCCTTTCAAGAGTCCGGTGCCCTCACCGAAAATATCAGCATAGCTGTTCACAATTTTCCCGGCAGGTTGATGGGCAGCTGGCGGAACCGTGCTGACCACGTTAGTCTGCGCCTTTACGTGCAGGACAATCATTCCGGTGTCCTTCAGTTTCTGCAATAAATCCCGGCCACAAAGACTGGGGCCTCTACAGTTTAACACCACCAGATTGCATTCCACTGTAGTTGCTTGATAACGCATGTCCATGTTCATGACGCCCAGCACTGGTAGCTTTCCAAGATAGCACGATAACTTTATCGGCGATTTCGCGAGCGGAGGCCATTCATTGCGATGTTTGTCATAAATAGCTTTTTAAATGACGCAGACTGAGGATCCAGTATCAATGTCCATTTTTAGGTCAACGCCGTTCCATGTGAATGTTTCCTGAATGGGCGGTAGCACCGTCTGCGCCGCCGTACGGAGGGACCATATCTGCGATGTACGGCTATCACTGTCTTGCGATTCCTGCCGCTTCTGTGCCTCCGTGGTACCAGTTCTGTTAACGCTGTCAGCCGCTGAGCACATCTTCGCTAGATGCCCGTATCGTCTGCATTTGAAACATTGCCGTCTCTTAAAGCGACATACTGCAGTCTTGTGGCCGTAGTTACCGCAGCACTGGCATTGCATTCGCGGTTGCGTTCGTATCTCTGATTGGTTGGTTGGTTGGTTGGTTCATAGGAAGGGAAAGGCGCAGTATCTGTCACACTTGCTCTGTGGACACCTGAACCGCGCCGTAGGGGAAGGGATGAAGGTGGGAGTGAAAGTGGATAGAGAGAAAGGGGGACCGTAGTGGAGGGCTACGGAGTAATTTCGACCACCTGGGGATCTTTAACGTGCGCTGACATCGCACAGCACACGACGCCTCTTCGTTTCGCCTCCATCGAAACGCAGCCGCCGAGGCCGGGATTCGATCCCGGGAACTCCGGCACAGTAGTCGGGCGTTTTACCACTGCACCACCCCGGCGGGGCCTCTGATTGGCGCCGATGAGTTATATTGAACACGTTTGGATCCCGAGCCTCGCCGGTTATGCCTCGCGAATCTAGTTCGGCGCTTTCTGCAGCTAGTGCTAGAGCCTCTGCTTCCTTTAGCGACAGGTCTTTTATTGCCAGAAGCTGCTTTTGTAAACTCTTTGATCGGACGCCACACAGGATGCGGTCTCTGATCATTCTGTCTACCATAGACGAAAAATTGCAGTTCTGTGCTATTTGTCGTATAGCGACAATAAATTCCTGCACGGATTCCTATTCTTTCTGATAGCGGTTGAAGAACTTAAAACTTTCTGTTATTTCGTTTGGTGTAGGATCATAGTAGCTGTTCAAGGTCTCGACTACCTTGTCGTAGCTCAACGAACTTGTTTTTGCTGGCGCTACTTTACAGCATAAAACTTGAACGGTCTTCGTCCCAAGGGCGGCTACTAGAAAAGCCCTCTTCTTTGCATCAGCTGAGATTTCATTGGCCTCAAAGTACGCTTCTACTTTCACCAGGTAAGCTTGCCACTTATCTTTTTCCTCATCGAAGTCCGGTAGCTTGTGACCCATGTCTGGCGCTGTCCTTGGCCCGATATCCTTGCTTCAGCCTCGTCGCTACTGTTGGAAAGGCGCAGTCAATGGGAACGCCACTGTTGGAAAGGCGTAGTCAATGGGAACGCCGCTCCCGAGTGATGCATCTGACAGCGTAGCCCGGCCAAAAGTACGACGGTTTATTTCCAGACCAAGGGGTCTTATATAGTCAGAGGGGTGAGGGGAAAGAAGGAAAGAAAGAATGAAAAGGTTGGTGCCGTTGCCGGTTCATAGATGGCGATAGCACTCTCATCTCTACATCTACCACAAGAATTATCTCTGACTCTAAACCTGCGATTCTAAATAATGCCAACGGCTATATATCCAGCACCGCTGCTTGCATATTACGCTTCTGGCAGCCCCGGCACACCATAAGCCTCATTTGGACGCCAGCACGTGCTGGCAACGCAATTCCATAGCCCGAGGTCTTACATTCCGGGCTAGTGAAACGGAGCCCTCTCTACAGGCCGGGGAGCGCCTTCTCTCTTTCCGTGATAATCTCTAGTACTACCGGGACAAACGAAGGTAATATATACCCCCAGCTCCCTCCCTCACCATAGCGCAGGCCGTACACTGGCGAAGCTTGCAGACTCGGACGGCTCCATACCCTACACTTTACATGGCCGATACCCAGACCAGTTTTCCTTATCATGCAGACCCTGCGGCAAACCAGGACACCTCATACACATCCTTCTTACATGCCCCACCTTTCCTCATCCCCCATCAACGAACGTCAGAGTCCTAGTGGGAGTCTCTCATGAAGAGCACTTCAAGTCGAGAACAACGGAAGGTTATCTCCAGTGCTATGAGGAGGAGGAGGAGGAGGAGGAAAAAACTTTATTAAACGAGCGAGTTTGGACCCTTCAAGGGCCCAGGGCCACCGCACGGCTTGCTCTTCAAGCACTTCCGTTTGCTTTATAAGGGTGTCTCCCAAATAGTAAGAAAGCACCCAAGTGCTATGCAGGGGGCTTCGCCCCCACTGTTTGTTCAATGGCAATAAAATGTTTCTACCACCACCACCACAACTTGCCGGATAAAGTGTGACAGATAGTGCTGCTTTTTGTTCTAATAAAGCAATTATAATTATATGTAGCCCCGGCCGCTCAACGTAAGCGCACTAGGGGCTGCCTGTTGCATCGCCGGAAACCGGTCCTAGGCGCCTAGTTCCCGTCGCCAGCATTCGAGTAGACGCGAGCACGCAGAGTTGCGCCTAGCTGTGCTTTGAGTGAAGAGTCCTCGTGGTAGCAGCCTGTTATGTTAAGGATAAAAGGGCTCCGTTTCACACAATTGGGCAGCACGAATTCGTATATAGTGTCATGTCTAGTGTAAGCATGTTAGCACGTAGCGCTCGCTCGGCAAAGATGAAATAGCACATGAAATAAAACAGACGAAAAGAGTCACACAGAGAAAGAAATCACTGCGTAGCATGTCTTGTGTACACGGTGAGAAAATTGTAAAGCACATCACAAAAAAAAAACGATACATAGTGAAAAAAAACAAATAACTGTCATTTACTATAGTAATATAGAAATATACCCAAAATAAGCAACCACCCGAGGCTCAACTAGTGCGTGGTACCTAAAACAAAGGATATAAATACAGGAAAATACAACAAATAAATACAATCGAACGCGGGAGAGTGATATTCAAGTATAAATCTTAAAGTTAAAATATAAATAAGAAATGGATAAGAAGCAGTTCAAAATACAAACCGCCTTGAACAGGAGGAAAAGCAAAAAGTGAAGTAAATATAATATTTAGGCTAGAAAGCGGAAGTTATATATGATAAAGTGCTGTTTAGAATACAACGCTAAGAACGTTCAATAATAATAATAATAATTGGTTCAAAGGAAGGAAAAGGCGCTGTATCTGTCACACTTGTTTCCGTGGACACCTGAACAGCGCCGCAATTGAAGGGAGGAAAGTGGGAGTTAAAGTGGAACGGGAGAAAGAGGAGCCGTAGTGGAGGGCTACGGGGTAATTTCGACCACCTGGGGATCTTTAACGTGCGCTGACATCGCACAGCACACGGACGCCTTTTCATTTCGCCTCCATCGAAACGAAGCCGGCGAGGTCGGGTTCGAAATCGGGTACTCCGGACAGTAGACGAACATCCAATATGAATTTTCAATATGAATTAAAAGAGCGACTTTTTGAAGATGTCAAGGTGACGACAAGAAGAGTAAACAACCTCCGCATTCTGTCCAGGGAGAAATGAAGAAACGTAGAAACTTGCAACGATCTGAATTCCCTCATGCTCTTTCGCGGAAAATGCAGAGGATATATTCCCTTCAGTCAGCAGATCCACTAAATCCACCTCCGCCTAACTCCGAACTTGATGCTGACATCACCTTAAGTGAAGTTCGCCGA